>NW_026525383.1:0-203139 GCF_943734705.1 Anopheles coustani
CAATCACCTTCAGAGGTGCTTCGAAGCACTTTTTACGATATTCCTACAACATCCAATCACCTTTAGAGGTGCATCGAAGCACTTTTTACGTAGTTCCTACAACATCCAATCACCTTCAGAGGTGCTTCGAAGCACTTTTTACGTAGTTCCTACAACATCCAATCACCTTTAGAGGTGCTTCGAAGCACTTTTTACGTAGTTCCTACAACATCCAATCACCTTAAGAGGTGCTTCGAAGCACTGTTTACGTAATTCCTACAACATCCAATCACCTTTAGAGGTGCTTCGAAGCACTGTTTACGTAATTCCTACAACATCCAATCACCTTTAGAGGTGCATCGAAGCACTGTTTACGTAATTCCTACAACATCCAATCACCTTTAGAGGTGCTTCGAAGCACTTTTTACGTAGTTCCTACAACATCCAATCACCTTTAGAGGTGCATCGAAGCACTTTTTACGATATTCCTACAACATCCAATCACCTTTAGAGGTGCTTCGAAGCACTTTTTACGATATTCCTACAACATCCAATCACCTTTAGAGGTGCATCGAAGCACTTTTTACGTAGTTCCTACAACATCCAATCACCTTCAGAGGTGCTTCGAAGCACTTTTTACGATATTCCTACAACATCCAATCACCTTTAGAGGTGCTTCGAAACACTTTTTACGTAGTTCCTACAACATCCAATCACCTTTAGAGGTGCTTCAAAGCACTGTTTACGTAATTCCTACAACATCCAATCACCTTTAGAGGTGCATCGAAGCACTTTTTACGTAATTCCTACAACATCCAATCACCTTTAGAGGTGCTTCGAAGCACTGTTTACGTAATTCCTACAACATCCAATCACCTTTAGAGGTGCTTCGAAGCACTTTTTACGTAATTCCTACAACATCCAATCACCTTTAGAGGTGCTTCGAAGCACTGTTTACGTAATTCCTACAACATCCAATCACCTTTAGAGGTGCTTCAAAGCACTTTTTACGATATTCCTACAACATCCAATCACCTTTAGAGGTGCTTCGAAGCACTTTTTACGATATTCCTACAACATCCAATCACCTTTAGAGGTGCATCGAAGCACTTTTTACGTAGTTCCTACAACATCCAATCACCTTCAGAGGTGCTTCGAAGCACTTTTTACGATATTCCTACAACATCCAATCACCTTTAGAGGTGCTTCGAAACACTTTTTACGTAGTTCCTACAACATCCAATCACCTTTAGAGGTGCTTCAAAGCACTGTTTACGTAATTCCTACAACATCCAATCACCTTTAGAGGTGCATCGAAGCACTTTTTACGTAATTCCTACAACATCCAATCACCTTTAGAGGTGCATCGAAGCACTTTTTACGTAGTTCCTACAACATCCAATCACCTTCAGAGGTGCTTCGAAGCACTTTTTACGATATTCCTACAACATCCAATCACCTTTAGAGGTGCTTCGAAGCACTGTTTACGTAATTCCTACAACATCCAATCACCTTTAGAGGTGCTTCGAAGCACTGTTTACGTAATTCCTACAACATCCAATCACCTTTAGAGGTGCTTCGAAGCACTTTTTACGTAGTTCCTACAACATCCAATCACCTTTAGAGGTGCATCGAAGCACTGTTTACGTAATTCCTACAACATCCAATCACCTTTAGAGGTGCTTTGAAGCACTTTTTACGTAGTTCCTACAACATCCAATCACCTTTAGAGGTGCATCGAAGCACTTTTTACGATATTCCTACAACATCCAATCACCTTTAGAGGTGCATCGAAGCACTTTTTACGTAGTTCCTACAACATCCAATCACCTTCAGAGGTGCTTCGAAGCACTTTTTACGTAATTCCTACAACATCCAATCACCTTTAGAGGTGCTTCGAAACACTTTTTACGTAATTCCTACAACATCCAATCACCTTTAGAGGTGCTTCGAAACACTTTTTACGTAATTCCTACAACATCCAATCACCTTTGGAGGTGCTTCGAAGCACTTTTTACGTAATTCCTACAACATCCAATCACCTTTGGAGGTGCTTCGAAGCACTTTTTACGTAATTCCTACAACATCCAATCACCTTCGGAAGTGCTTCGAAGCACTTTTTACGTAATTCCTACAACATCCAATCACCTTAAGAGGTGCTTCGAAGCACTTTTTACGTAATTCCTACAACTTCCAATCACCTTTGGAGGTGCTTCGAAGCACTTTTTACGTAATTCCTACAACATCCAATCACCTTTAGAGGTGTGATAGAATCACCTCGACTATACATATTATTGCATAAACAACAGGCGCTGGTTGGCGCAAACCAATTGGTTAGCATACGAAGGGTTTACCAACAAGCTAGCTGGTAAACAAGAGGTAAACGCACTCAAAGTGCAGCGTAGGCTATGTACTAGCTCGCACCGGAAAGCCACCCTTTACCACTTTGACCAATTATAACACAAGTTGACATCATCTAGCCGAGTCAACTATTTCGGCAATCGTCACAAACACTTTCCTAAAAACCGTGTAAAATCGTTCAAAAAGTTGGTATAAATAAAGAACCGATAGTTGGACAAAAGAGCCAGTTCATCGGAGATAATGATAAATTAAACCTCGTGTCTATTTATTGATTTCTCCCGGAACGTCGAAGTCCCCCTACCCGAGGTAAGGCCCGACGCTTCCCAACGTTCCGTACCGTGTATTTGGGAAACACCTTAAGTGTTTCCATGCTGTCCGGTCAGCAGAGTCCGCCCGCGACTCATGTGCGCGTAAAAGTTCTAAACGGTTAAAGTTCGCGACGCAGCAAGTCCACCACCCTCCACCCTCTACCACATGGCGACCGTGACGGTGTGATGGGAATTCGTGATGTGCATACTGAGAAAGAACGAGTCAAGTGATTAAAAAGACTCGAATCATCGTGACGACTGTTCAGTGTGATCACTAATGGGAACCATCACTGAAGAAGAGAACAATATGAACCTTGATGGTTGAGAGTGCAGAAAAGTTCAGTAAATAGATGCAGTGAGTGAGCTAAGTGACCTTAAGTGCACGATATGGTTCAGGTCATGAAAAAAAGAGCCGTGCTAATTATATTGGTAGCAATCTTTCTTACGGATAGATTGTTAAAATACACCTATAAACTACTGGTAGCCCAGGAAAGTCGCTCTGTACGACTTTTGACGCTTCCCAAATAAAATAGTGAAATGGACACAAGATGCCAAAGGGAAGCTAAAACGATGAAAAAAGTGAAAAAAAACCCAGACTATAAGTGAAAAAAAAAACCCAGACTATAAGTGAAAAAAAAAACCAGTCCGAAAGTGAAAACAAATTGTGCCCGTTTGCACAAAACACCTATGAAGAACCAGCGACAAGCGGAGAACCAGCGGCAAGCGAGGAACTAGCGGCAAGCGAGGGACCAGCGACAAGCGGAAGACCAGCGGCTTGTGGAGAACCAGCGGATATGCAGAAATCGAAGCAGTGCAGACCCGAAGCAGTGCAGACCTGAAGCAGTGGCAGCCTGGAAGACTAGTAGCAGCCGTCAGCAGAAATGACGAATGATGACTTTACCAGCAATAGCAGTTTATCGGCGCAGAACACCGGCAGCACAATGCGTAAAAGATAAGTAAAAACAAAAATGTACGTTTTTCCCTCTGAATATGACGCAACCGCAAGAAGATCTGAGAAAACTAGAAAGGCTACTCGATAGAATCAAAGATATTACCAAACGCCATAGAAAGGTTACTTTAAAGGCAATTAAGAATACAGCTGATGAAACGTATAAAAATTTGCAGTACTTTTTATTGAAACATGAGAGCAAATATAAAGACAGTGAGGTTACAGAGTATATGCTCAAAGCAAGGAATTTCATTACAAAAATAACAGAGTTGATCAATCTCCATTTGTCTAAGCCACAACACGTGCAATTTAAAACAATAGCACATTGCATAATAAACCTTCTTAAAAGACACAAAAAAGTCAGAATGGCGACACTTACAGAAACGCTAAATGTTATCACCAATCTCGTACCAAAGTACGATGGTAACGCCGAATCGTTAAATAACGTGATAAGAGCATTGACAGCATGTAAAGATCTTGTCTCTGATGCAAACCGAAATGTACTGATCCAAGTGATACTATCCAAATTCGAAGGAAAGGCAAGTCAAATATTTACAGTGGTTCCGACAACCATCGACGCTATCATTGACAGCCTTAAGCAGAAATTCTCGGTTAAAACAGAACCTCAAACAATTATTGCCAAGCTTTCAATTTCGAAACAAAGAAAGGATTTCGCTAGTTTTGCAGACGAAATAGAAAAACTAAGCGCAAAGCTCGAGCTAGCATATGTGGAAAACAAAGTCCCACAAGATGTTGCAAAGACTCTAGCAAATAAAGCGGGAATTCAAGCTTTGGTTAATGGTGCTAAAAATGAAGACACCAAAAATACCGTTAAGTTTTCAAAATGCGAAAACTTAGCAAAAGCAATACGAGTTGCGACAGAAAATGAGGACACCATTGATAGTGTGGAACGCACCAATGTTTTTTATGCGAGTAGAACCAATAACCAGCATAGGAACAACGATGGATACCAAGTGGACAGATACCGTCAAGACAGAAGGTCAAACTTCAGAAACGGAAGAGGAGGTAGAGGAAGAAGCGCACGTTGCCAAAATTGCAACCATGCACATAATCAATATCCATCTAACCTATCCAATACCTTCAACCCCCCTGAAACAAGCAATCAAAACCGCGAAAAAAACATTCCGTTTTGTAGCTGATAACGTATTTGTTTGAGTGGTGAAGTTGCGAATTGTGCGTTGCGAAGCTGAAAGCGTTGACAAGTCTACGGTGAGGTGTGAGCACGAGACAATATGCCAAAAACACGATCGGTAGCGGCGATCGCTGAGGGGCGGGAGTTCGGAGAATCAACGGCCGGTCCATCAGATACGGAAAAAAGCATGGATACCACTGTGGTGAACCGTTTTTCCGAGGTGGAATAAATGGAACGACAGATCGCGGAAAAAGAGCAACACCATCAGCGCGAAGTGGAGTTGCGACAAAAGTTGCTGGCTATGAGAGTGCAACACCGCAAGGAGATCGAGGCTTTGGAGAAACAATGCGTCAAGCCCAAATGCTCCAGCTCTATAAAGGAAGACGACACAGATGACGCCTACCAAGGACAGCCTTACTCATTCCGAGATATCGAGGAAGGCATCGAGGAGTACGATGGTACGGCAAGCGTAAGCACGTGGCTATCTGACCTTGAAGCCACCGCTACCATGGCCCGTTGGACAGAGAGGCAGAAGGCAATTATGTGCCGTAAAAAACTTACTGGTACGGCGAAGGCATTTATCGTGACGTTGCAAGCAGGTATAGACTACCAACAGCTGAAATGGGAGTTGCAGAGAGAGTTCGGGGAAGTTGTTCGGGCAAGTGACGTACACCGCCAACTAACAGCACGGCGGCGTGGTAACCGAGAATCGGCGCTCGATTACGTGTACGCCATGCAAAAAATCGCTCAGCCCATCCAACTTGACGAACAAAGCATTTGCGAATACATAGCAGACGGCTACACTAACGACGAAAAGTTGAGGGCAACGTTTTATGAGGCCCAGACTATTGGGGAGCTAAAAAGCAAACTAAAATTCTTAGAGCGTGCTGCAAGTAAGGAAGCACCAAAGGGACCATTGGTGAGAGAGCAACGAGGGGCAATGGAAAACGCCAAGAAGCGTAATTGTTTCAGTTGTGGCAGTAGCACTCACCAACTAGCTGAATGCCCAACGAAACAAGAGGGCCCCACATGTTTCAAGTGTGGTGCGACGGGGCATCGTGCCAAAGAGTGCGCGAATTCGCGCGAAAGAAAGCCGCAGTGTTTTGCGTGTGGCGATATTGGCCATGTATCCGGGAAGTGTACGAAGAAAAGCACCAGAGTGCAAACTCTGACAACTACCTTTCCCGAAGTCCATGTGACAATTCGCAACAAAGAAAACAAAGCAGTGGTGGACACATGCAGCGAGGTAACGCTCATGCGATACGACCTGTTCCAGGAACTTAAACTCAGCCCAGGTGAATTAAAGCCATCTGTACGGATAATAAGAGGCTACGGTGGAAAGCAACACAATGTATGTGGCGAGGTGACGATCGAGGCGGGCATAGACGAAGTGATAGAAAAAATCCAATTCGTGGTGGTACCGTTAGGGTCCATAGATTCAAGGTTACTTATCGGACTGGACGTGCTCGGTAAGGTAAATTACGTAATCCAGAACGGAAGTGTGAAAATAACAAAACAAGTGAAGCACGACAAAGAGCCGCCAAATGAGGACTATCATTGGGTGCTTCGGATAACATGTAACGATGTGCAAGAGCTAGACGTACCGTCAAAGTATCGGAGCGTAATAAGTGGACTTGTTAACAATTATAACCCCTCGACAAACTCTAATACAGAGAGCGAGATGCGAATACGCATGGAAGGGCAAGAAGTGGTACGCACCATACCTAGAAGATTGGCTCCGTTAGAAAAGGAAATAGTGAAGAAACAAGTGCGCGAATGGTTAAGCGATGGAATAATCCAGCCGTCGCGAAGCCCTTATGCCAGTGCGGTGGTAGTTGTTCCAAAAAAAGACGGATCATATCGGATGTGCGTAGATTATCGCGAGGTGAACAAACTGATCGTACGGGATTCGTATCCGATGCCCAACGTAGAAGAACAAATCGATCAATTAGCAGACGCTCGTGTATATAGTGTGCTGGATCTCAAGAACTCATATTTTCATGTGAAGGTGGAGGAGAAAAGTCGCCAATATACGTCGTTTGTGACATCCGATGGACAGTATGAGTTCTTACGGGCTCCGTTTGGATTGTGTATCAGCGGAAACGCGTTCGGACGTTTCATCAACACTGCGCTTCAAGAGCTGATAACGGACGGCACCATCATGGCCTTCGTTGACGATATCATCATACCAGCTACCGACGAGGAACATGGATTGACGGCGTTACGGCGGGTGCTAGAGGTGGCACGATATGCAGGACTTCAATTCAACTGGAAGAAATGTGTCTTCCTAAAACGACGTGTAGAATATTTGGGATACACAATCTACGATGGACGCATTGAACCGTCATCCCAAAAAATAGAAAAGGTTAAGCATTTTCCGCAGCCGAGAACAGCGAAACAGCTTCAACGTTTTATAGGCTTAGCTAGTTATTTTAGGAAGTTCATAGCAGGATTCGCAGACCTGGCAAGACCATTGACACGTATGCTGAAAAAGGGAAGTACGGTGGAATTCGGTGACGATGCAAAGGCAGCGTTTGAAGTAATCAAAGAAAGTTTGGCTAAACATCCAGTGTTGCACATCGTTAATGCGAAATTAGATACCGAACTACATACTGACGCGAGTAAAGAAGCTCTCGCAGGCATACTGTTGCAGCGCGCTGAAGAAGACGGAAAATTACATCCGTGTTATTATTATAGCAGGTTGACCGACAAGGCTGAGAAAAATTATCATTCATTCGAATCAGAGTCGTTAGCCGTCGTGGAATCAGTGAAGAAGCTTAGATGTTATCTACTCGGTAAAAAGTTTAAAGTGGTGACTGATTGCCTGGCGTTTAAGCAGTCCATGAACAAGAAGATTCCGAATGCGCGAATAAGCCGTTGGCTAGTAGCTTTAGCAGAGTTCGATTTCGTGATCGAACACCGATCTGCGGAAAAAATGAAACACGTTGACGCGCTATCTAGAGCGACCGTGCTTAAGATATCTGCGATCGTGAGCAAAAGGGTGTCAACAGCGCAGAGTGGAGATGAACAGATACAAAGGATTATTGAAAGGGCAGGCAACAAGAGAAGCATAGATTGGTTCCATATACGGAATGGGGTGGTATATGAAGGTGAGGTGAACTCGCGGCGATTGTACATACCTAAGTCGATGGAATTGGAGATCATCAAGGGGGCACATGAGCAAGGACATTTTGGTGTGAAAAAGACAAAGGAGAAAATTGAAGCTGATTATTTTATCCCCGAATTAGAACAGAAGATAGAAAAATATATCGAGGCCTGTGTGAAATGCATCCTAGGCGAGAAAAAGCGTGGTAGAAGAGAGGGTAGATTACATCCTATACCAAAAGGTGAAGTCCCTTTGGATACATTCCATGTCGATCATCTTGGGCCAATGCCATCTTCTAGAAAGTCGTATAATCATATTTTTAGCGTGATAGATGCTTTTTCGAAATTCATATGGTTGTTTCCCGTCAAGACAACCAACGCAGAAGAAGCTGTAAGGAAACTTAAGGTTATTGCGCAGACATTTGGATACCCCAGAAGGATTGTTTGTGATCAGGGGGCAGCTTTCACATCAAAATTATTTGAGCAGTTTTGTGGGGACAATGCAATTGAATTACATAAGATCGTGACAGGAGTCCCTCGCGGGAATGGACAAGTAGAAATCGCGCATAAAACTATTATTCCCATGTTGACGAAGTTATCGCTTGATAATCCGCACGAATGGTTCAAGCATGTAGGTAAGGTTCAGACGATGATGAATTCAAGTTGGCACAGAGCCGTGGGAACTACGCCGTTTGAGGTGCTAGTGGGAGTAAAAATGAAGAAGGAGGATGATTTGGATTTGATGAGAATATTAGATGAAGAAGTTCGACACAAATTTGCCGAAGAGCGTGACGAGTTGCGAAAGGTTGCGTGTGGGAATATAGCAAAAATACAGGAAGAGAACAAAAGGCAGTACGACTTAAGGAGACGGCATGCAAGGCAGTTTCGAGTTGGTGATTTTGTAGCCTTACCGGTAACACAGTTCGGCGTAGGAAGGAAAGTAAAACCGAAGTTCTATGGACCATACGAGATTGAGCGAGTCATGGCGAACGATCGCTATGAAGTGCGAAAAGTAGACGATGAAGTAGAAGGGCCGCGACGCACTACGACGTCGGCAGATGTGTTGAAACCGTGGCCGCAGTCGGGACGACCTTAAGGTCAGGAAGGGCCGTGTGGAGAGAGGAATTGTGTTCTGCACGTGAGAGAGGTGGAGTATAAAAGGGGAGACGATAATGAAAAATAAACAGTCGCAACGAAACCGAAGTGGTGACAACGTGTAAACTCCGTATCATCGTTTTCTTTTCCTACATGCATGGTGAGCAAACATGGCCCGGTAAACGGCGGTAATACGGTTCTTTTACAGGGTCCAGTAACACAGCCCGTTTTTAAAACGGATGCAAACCCAAGATGCAAGAAACTGTTTATTAACCATTCCTACATACTTGGGATGCCATCCTTAGATGCTAGAAACTGTTTATTAACCATTCCTACATACTTGGGATGCAAACCCAAGATGCTAGAAACTGTTTCTAAGGTGGTTCGGGACACTTGGGATGGTGACCCAAGATGCTAGAAACTGTTTCTAAGGTGGTTTGGGATACTTGGGATGGTGACCCAAGATGCTAGAAACTGTTTTTAAATTGGTTCGGGATACTTGGGATGGTGACCCAAGATGCTAGAAACTGGTTCTAAGGTGGTTCGGGACACTTGAAATGGTGACCCAAGATGCAAGAAACTGTTTCTAAGGTGGTTCGGGATACTTGGGATGGTGACACAAGATGCTAGAGACTGTTTTTAAGGTGGTTCGGGATACTTGGGATAGTGACCCAAGATGCTAGAAACAACTTTTAAAGTGATTCGGGATACTAAGGATGACGACCCAAGATGCTAGAAACTACTTTTAAAGTGATTCGGGATACTTGGGATGACGAACCAAGATGCTAGAAACTACTTTTAAAGTGTTTCGGGATACTTGGGATGACGAACCAAGATGCTAGAAACTACTTTTAAAGTGATTCGGGATACTTGGGATGACGACCCAAGATGCTAGAAACTACTTTTAAAGTGATTCGGGATACTTGGGATGACGAACCAAGATGCTAGAAACTACTTTTAAAGTGTTTCGGGATACTTGGGATGACGAACCAAGATGCTAGAAACTACTTTTAAAGTGATTCGGGATACTTGGGATGACGACCCAAGATGCTAGAAACTACTTTTAAAGTGATTCGGGATACTTGGGATGAAGACTCAAGATGCAAGAAACTGTTTCTAAGGTGGTTCGGGACACTTGGGATGGTGACCCAAGATGCAAGAAACTACTTTTAAAGTGATTCGGGATACTAAGGATGACGACCCAAGATGCTAGAAACTACTTTTAAAGTGATTCGGGATACTAGGGATGACGACCCAAGATGCTAGAAACTACTTTTAAAGTGATTCGGGATACTTGGGATGACGAACCAAGATGCTAGAAACTACTTTTAAAGTGTTTTGGGATACTTGGGATGACCACCCAAGATGCTAGAAACTACTTTTAAAGTGATTCGGGATACTAGGGATGACGACCCAAGATGCTAGAAACTACTTTTAAAGTGATTCGGGATACTTGGGATGGTGACCCAAGATGCTAGAAACTACTTTTAAAGTGTTTTGGGATACTTGGGATGACCACCCAAGATGCTAGAAACTACTTTTAAAGTGATTCGGGATACTTGGGATGAAGACCCAAGATGCTAGAAACTACTTTTAAAGTGATTCGGTATACTTGGGATGAAGACTCAAGATGCAAGAAACTGTTTCTAAGGTGGTTCGGGACACTTGGGATGGTTACCCAAGATGCAAGAAACTGTTTTTAAGGTGGTTCGGGATACTTGGGATGGTGACCCAAGATGCTAGAAACTACTTTTAAAGTGTTTCGGGATACTTGGGATGACGACCCAAGATGCTAGAAACTACTTTTCAAGTGATTCGGGATACTAGGGATGACGACACAAGATGCTAGAAACTACTTTAAAAGTGATTCGGGATACTTGGGATGACGACCCAAGATGCTAGAAACTACTTTTAAAGTGATTCGGGATACTTGGGATGACGACCCAAGATGCTAGAAACTGTTTTTAAGGTGGTTCGGGATACTTGGGATAGTGACCCAAGATGCTAGAAACAACTTTTAAAGTGATTCGGGATACTAAGGATGACGACCCAAGATGCTAGAAACTACTTTTCAAGTGATTCGGGATACTAGGGATGACGACACAAGATGCTAGAAACTACTTTAAAAGTGATTCGGGATACTTGGGATGACGACCCAAGATGCTAGAAACTACTTTTAAAGTGATTCGGGATACTTGGGATGGTGACCCAAGATGCTAGAAACTGTTTTTAAGGTGGTTCGGGATACTTGGGATAGTGACCCAAGATGCTAGAAACAACTTTTAAAGTGATTCGGGATACTAAGGATGACGACCCAAGATGCTAGAAACTACTTTTCAAGTGATTCGGGATACTAGGGATGACGACACAAGATGCTAGAAACTACTTTAAAAGTGATTCGGGATACTTGGGATGACGACCCAAGATGCTAGAAACTACTTTTAAAGTGATTCGGGATACTTGGGATGGTGACCCAAGATGCTAGAAACTGTTTTTAAGGTGGTTCGGGATACTTGGGATAGTGACCCAAGATGCTAGAAACAACTTTTAAAGTGATTCGGGATACTAAGGATGACGACCCAAGATGCTAGAAACTACTTTAAAAGTGATTCGGGATACTTGGGATGACGACCCAAGATGCTAGAAACTACTTTTAAAGTGATTCGGGATACTTGGGATGACGACCCAAGATGCTAGAAACTACTTTTCAAGTGATTCGGGATACTTGGGATGACGACCCAAGATGCTAGAAACTACTTTTAAAGTGATTCGGGATACTTGGGATGGTAACTCAAGATGCAAGAAACTGTTTCTAAGGTGGTTCGGGACACTTGGGATGGTGTAGTACTTGCCAAAACAGTGCTTGCCATGCCGGTCCGAGAATTACAATTGGTGGCGCATTTTGTGCACAGTTTTTGTCACATACGTGTATCGGCCATATCGCCCTTTTGCGTACCTCGGATTGAAATGCCATGTATAGACGAAAGATAGGCCTCGTGGCGATTAACATTCCTGCCGAACAATGCTTTCCGCTAGCTCGTACGGAAAAGTGAGTTTTTGGGCAAACGGCAATTTACCATGCATATTTACCTCGCCTTTTGCTCACCATGCATATTAACCTTGCCTTTTCGTCAAATCCCCGAATATCGTCTCCGCGCTACCAGTTGGCGCTTGCGATTGTCCAAAGCAAAGTTCCAACATGATAAGTACTTGCCAAAACAGTGCTGGCCGTGCCGGTCCAGAAATTACACTTGGTGGCGCATTTTGTGCACACTTTTTGTCACACACGTGAACCGGCCATATCGCCCTTTTGCGTACCTCGGATCGAAATGCCGTGTATCCACGAAAGATAGGCCTTGTGGCGATCAACATTCGTGCAGAAAATTGCTTTCCGCTAGCTCGTACGGAAAAGTGAGTTTTTGGGTATACGGCAGTTTACCATGCATATTTACCTCGCCTTTTGCTTACCATGCATATTAACCTTGCCTTTTGCCCAAATCCCCGAAAATCGTCTCCGCGAAATAAGTTAGCGCTTCCAAGTGTTTGGAGTAAAGTTCCAACATGATAAGTACTTGCCAAAACGGTGCTTGCCATGCCGGTCCGGGAATTTCACGCAGTGGCGCATTTTGTGCACACTTTTTGTCTCATACGTGAATCGGCCATATCGCCCTTTTGCGTACCTCGGATCGAAATGGCGTATATGGACGAAAGATAGGCCTTGGGGCGATAAACATTCGTGTCGAACATTGCTTTCCGCTAGCACGTACGGAAAAGTAAATTTTTGCGCAAAAGGCAGTTTACCTTGCATATATACCTTGCCTTTTGCTCACCATGCATATTAACCTTGCCTTTTGGCCAAATCCCCGAATATCGTCTCAGCGTTACCAGTTAGCGCTTCCAAGTGTTCAAAGCAAAGTTCCAACATGATAAGTACTCGCCAAAACAGTGCTGGCCATGCCGATCAGGGAATTACACTTGGTGGCGCATTTTGTGCACACTTTTTGTCACATACGTGTATCGGCCATATCGCCCTTTTGCGTACCTCGGATCGAAATGTCGTATATGGACGAAAGATAGGCCTCCTAGCGATAAACATTCGTGCTGAACATTGCTTTCCGCTAGCTCGTACGGAAAAGTGAGTTTTTGGGCAAAAGGCAGTTTACCATGCATATTTACCTCGCCTTTTGCTCACCATGCATATTAACCTTGCCTTTTGCTCACCATGCATATTAACCTTGCCTTTTGCCCAAATCCCCGAATATCGTCTCCGCGTTACCAGTTAGCGCTTCCAAGTGTTCGGATCAAAGTTCCAACATGATAAGTTCTTGCCAAAACAGTGCTTGCCATGCCGTTAAGGGAATTACACTTGGTGGCGCATTTTGTGCACACTTTTTGTCACATACGTGTATCGGCCATATCGCCCTTTTGCGTACCTCTGATCGAAATGCCATGTATGAACGAAAGATAGGCCTCGTAACGATTAACATTCGTGTAGAACATTGCTTTCCGCTAGCTCGTACGGAAAAGTGAGTTTTTGGGCAAAAGGCAGTTTACCATGCATATTTACCTCGCCTTTTGCTCACCATGCATATTAACCTTGCCTTTTGCCCAAATCCCCGAATATCGTCTCCGCGTTACCAGTTAGCGCTGCCAAGTGTTTGGATCAAAATTCCAACATGATAAGTACTTGCCAAAACGGTGCTTGCCATGCCGGTCAGGGAATTTCACGCGGTGGCGCATTTTGTGCACACTTTTTGTCACATACGTGTATCGGCCATATTGCCCTTTTGCGTACCTCAGATCGAAATGCCATGTACGGACGAAAGATAGTCCTTGAGACGATAAACATTCGTGCCTAAAATTGCTTTCCGCTAGCTCGTACGGAAAAGTTAGTTTTTGGGCAAAAGGCAGTTTACCATGGATATTTACCTCGCCTTTTGCTCACCATGCATATTAACCTTGCCTTTTGGCCAAATCCCCGAATATC
Source organism: Anopheles coustani (assembly GCF_943734705.1). Classification (NCBI taxonomy): domain Eukaryota; kingdom Metazoa; phylum Arthropoda; class Insecta; order Diptera; family Culicidae; genus Anopheles; species Anopheles coustani. Next base: position 13,938 of record NW_026525383.1, read on the forward strand.
GTCTCCGCGTTACCAGTTAGCGCTTCCAAGTGTTCGGAGCAAAGTTTCAACATGATAAGTACTTGCCAAAACGGTGCTTGCCATGCCGGTCAGGGAATTTCACGCGGTGGCGCATTTTGTGCACACTTTTTGTCACACACGTGTATCGGCCATATCGCCCTGTTGCGTACCTCGGATCGAAATGCCGTGTATGGACGAAAGATAGGCCTTGTGGCGATAAACATTCGTGCCGAACATTGCTTTCCGCTAGCTCGTACGGAAAAGTAAGTTTTTGGGGAAAAGGCAGTTTACCATGCATATTTACCTCGCCTTTTGCTCACCATGCATATTAACCTTGCCTTTTGCCCAAATCCCCGAATTTCGTCTCCACGTTGATAAAAAGCGCTTTCAAATGTTCGGATCAAAGTTCCAACATGAAAAGTACTTGCCAAAACGGTGCTTGCCATGCCGTTAAGGGAATTACACTTGGTGGCGCATTTTGTGCACACTTTTTGTCACATACGTGTATCGGCCATATCGCCCTTTTGCGTACCTCGGATCGAAATGCCGTATATGGACGAAAGATAGGCCTTGCGGCGATAAATATTCGTGCCGAACATTGCTTTCCGCTAGCTCGTACGGAAAAGTGAGTTTTTGGGCAAGAGGCAGTTTACCATGCATATTTACCTTGCCTTTTGCTCACTATGCATATAAACCTTGCCTTTTGGCCAAATCCCCGAATATCCTCTCCGCGTTACCAGTAAGCGCTTCCAAGTGTCCGAAGCAAAGTTCCAACATGATAAGTACTTGCCAAAACGGTGCTTGCCATGCCGGTCAGGGAATTTCACGCGGTGGCGCATTTTGTGCACACTTTTTGTCACAAACGTGTATCGGCCATATCGCCCTTTTGCGTACCTCGGATCGAAATGCCGTATATGGACGAAAGATAGGCCTTGTGGCGATAAACATTCGTGCCAAACATTGCTTTCCGCTAGCTCGTACGGAAAAGTGAGTTTTTGGTCAAAAGGCAGTTTACCATGCATATTAACCTTGCCTTTTGCCCAAATCCCCGAATTTCGTCTCCACGTTGATAAAAAGCGCTTTCAAATGTTCGGATCAAAGTTCCAACATGATAAGTACTTGCCAAAACGGTGCTTGCCATGCCGTTAAGGGAATTACACTTGGTGGCGCATTTTGTGCACACTTTTTGTCACATACGTGTATCGGCCATATCGCCCTTTTGCGTACCTCGGATCGAAATGCCGTATATGGACGAAAGATAGGCCTTGTGGCGATAAACATTCGTGCCAAACATTGCTTTCCGCTAGCTCGTACGGAAAAGTGAGTTCTTGGGCAAGAGGCAGTTTACCATGCATATTTACCTCGCCTTTTGCTCACCATGCATATTAACCTTGTCTTTTGGCCAAATCCCCGAATATCGTCTCCGCTTTACCAGTTAGCGCTTCCAAGTGTTCGGAACAAAGTTACAACAAGATAAGTACTTGCCAAAACGGTGCTTGCCATGCCGGTCAGGGAATTACACTTGGTGGCGCATTTTGTGCACACTTTTTGTCACATACGTCTATCGGCCATATTGCCCTTTTGCGTACCTCGGATCGAAATGCCATGTATGGACGAAAGATAGTCCTTGAGACGATAAACATTCGTGCGGAACATAGCTTTCCGCTAGCTCGTACGGAAAAGTGAGTTTTAGGGCAAGAGGCAGTTTACCATGCATATTTACCTCGCCTTTTGCTCACCGTGCATATTAACCTTGCCTTTGGCCAAAACCCCGAATATCGTCTCCGCGTTACCAGTTAGCACTTCCAAGTGTCCAAAGCAAAGTTCCAACATGATAAGTACTTGCCAAAACGGTGCTTGCCATGCCGTTAAGGGAATTACACTTGGTGGCGTATTTTGTGCACACTTTTTGTCACATACGTGTATCGGCCATATCGCCCTTTTGCGTACCTCGGATCGAAATGCCGTATATGGACAAAAGATAGGCCTTGTGGCGATAAACATTCGTGCCAAACATTGCTTTCCGCTAGCTCGTACGGAAAAGTGAGTTTTTGGTCAAAAGGCAGTTTACCATGCATATTTACCTCGCCTTTTGCTCACCATGCATATTAACCTTGCCTTTTGCCCAAATCCCCGAATATCGACTCCGCGTTACCAGTTAGCGCTTGCAAGTGTTCGGAGCAAAGTTCCAACATGATAAGTACTTGCCAAAACGGTGCTTGCCATGCCGTTAAGGGAATTACACTTGGTGGCGCATTTTGTGCACACTTTTTGTCACACACGTGTATCGGCCATATCGCCCTTTTGCGTACCTCGGATCGAAATGCCGTATATGGACGAAAGATAGGCCTTGTGGCGATAAACATTCGTGCTGAACATTGCTTTCCGCTAGCTTGTACGGAAAAGTGAGTTTTTGGGCAAGAGGCAGTTTACCATGCATATTTACCTCGCCTTTTGCTTACCATGCATATTAACCTTGCTTTTTGGCCAAATCCCCCAATATCGTCTCCGCCTTACCAGTTAGCGCTTCCAAGTGTTCGGAGCAAAGTTTCAACATGATAAGTACTTGCCAAAACGGTGCTTGCCATGCCGTTAAGGGAATTACACGCGGTGGCGCATTTTGTGCACACTTTTTGTCACATACGTCTATCGGCCATATTGCCCTTTTGCGTACCTCGGATCGAAATGCCATGTATGGACGAAAGATAGTCCTTGAGACGATAAACATTCGTGCGGAACATAGCTTTCCGCTAGCTGGTACGGAAAAGTGAGTTTTTGGTCAAAAGGCAGTTTACCATGCATATTTACCTCGCCTTTTGCTTACCATGCATATTAACCTTGCCTTTTGCCCAAATCCCCTAATATCGTCTCCGCGTTACCAGTTAGCGCTTCCAAGTGTTCGGAACAAAGTTACAACAAGATAAGTACTTGCCAAAACGGTGCTTGCCATGCCGGTCAGGGAATTACACTTGGTGGCGCATTTTGTGCACACTTTTTGTCACATACGTCTATCGGCCATATTGCCCTTTTGCGTACCTCGGATCGAAATGCCATGTATGGACGAAAGATAGGCCTCGTGGCGATAAACATTCGTGCTGAACATTGCTATCCACTACCTCTTACGAAAAAGTGAGTTCTTGGGCAAAAGGCAGTTTACCATGCATATTTACCTCGCCTTTTGCTCACCATGCATATAAACCTTGCCTTTTGCCCAAATCCCCGAATATCGTCTCCGCGTTACCAGTTAGCGCTTCCAAGTGTTCGGAGCAAAGTTCCAACATGATAAGTACTTGCCAAAACGGTGCTTGCCATGCCGGTCAGGGAATTTCACGCGGTGGCGCATTTTGTGCACACTTTTTGTCACATACGTGTATCGGCCATATCGCCCTTTTGCGTACCTCGGATCGAAATGCCGTATATGGACGAAAGATAGGCCTTGCGGCGATAAACATTCGTGCCAAACATTGCTTTCCGCTAGCTCGTACGGAAAAGTGAGTTTTAGGGCAAGAGGCAGTTTACCATGCATATTTACCTCGCCTTTTGCTCACCATGCATATTAACCTTGTCTTTTGGCCAAATCCCCGAATATCGTCTCCGCTTTACCAGTTAGCGCTTGCAAGTGTCCAAAGCAAAGTTCCAACATGATAAGTACTTGCCAAAACGGTGCTTGCCATGCCGGTCAGGGAATTTCACGCGGTGGCGCATTTTGTGCACACTTTTTGTCACATACGTGTATCGGCCATATCGCCCTTTTGCGTACCTCGGATCGAAATGCCGTATATGGACGAAAGATAGGCCTTGCGGCGATAAACATTCGTGCCGAACATTGCTTTCCGCTAGCTCGTACGGAAAAGTGAGTTTTTGGGCAAGAGGCAGTTTACTGAAGGCCAGTTACTTTGCATGGAAACGTAAATATCTCCCAAACTAGAAAAGCTAGAAGGATGCCAAGAGCATCGAACGAAAGGAAATTAAATTTTAAACAAAAAACATGTTTAGCAAATTAACGATAGGACAAAAGACAAAAAAGTTATAAGCGTTTGAAGGTGCATGGGTTGGAAAAAGTGGCCATGGCCAGGAATGAAGGGACCGGTTTCTATAGGGTTTTCGTTAAAGGCGAGAATTTATACTAAGTCTTTCGGCAAGAAGAAGAAGAAACCAAGGTCTTCGGCAAAACGTTAATATCTCGAAAACTAGAAGAGCTAGAAGGACGCCCGAGGCAGCAAACGAAAGGTAATTAAATTCTACACAATATAAAAGGAAAAAAGACACGGATTGGTCGAAAGACAACGAAGTTATAAGCGTTTGAAGGTGCAAGGGTTTGAAAAGCGCTTTACATGAAAAAAACGTTAATATCTCCGAGACTAGTAGAGCTAGAAGGACACCAAGGGCAGCAAACGAAAGGAAATTAAATTTGCGACACCAAACATTGGGGTCAAATCGAAGATCGGACGAAAGACAAAAAAGTTATAAGCGTTTGAAGGTGCAAAAGTTGAAAAAAGTGATACACATACGTGTATCGGCCATATCGCCCTGTTGCGTACCTCGGATCGAAATGCCGTATATGGACGAAAGATAGGCCTTGTGGCGATAAACATTCGTGCCAAACATTGCTTTCCGCTAGCTCGTACGGAAAAGTGAGTTTTTGGGCAAGAGGCAGTTTACCATGCATATTTACCTCGCCTTTTGCTTACCATGCATATTAACCTTGCCTTTTGGCCAAATCCCCGAATATCGTCTCCGCGTTACCAGTTAGCGCTTCCAAGTGTTCGGAGCAAAGTTCCAACATGATAAGTACTTGCCAAAACGGTGCTTGCCATGCCGGTCAGGGAATTTCACGCGGTGGCGCATTTTGTGCACACTTTTTGTCACATACGTGTATCGGCCATATCGCCCTTTTGCGTACCTCGGATCGAAATGCCGTATATGGACGAAAGATAGGCCTTGCGGCGATAAACATTCGTGCCGAACATTGCTTTCCGCTAGCTCGTACGGAAAAGTGAGTTCTTGGGCAAAAGGCAGTTTACCATGCATATTTACCTCGCCTTTTGCTTACCATGCATATTAACCTTGCCTTTCCTTCTTGCCCTCTCAACGGTGCGAGGGTGAGTGGGTGGGTTTGGGAGGAAGGGAGGCTGTCGTTGCTGGGGCCCTGCACTACCCACGGGGGGTACCTGGGCATCAGCTGGGCTAAAAACACCGTTACCACCATTGTTCCCTTAATCTTGGGCCGAAAAACTGCTTGTTGGGACAGAAATTTAAATTGTTCCCCATTGACAAACATTTAATTTGTTCCCCATTGACAGAAATTTAAATTTTTGTGGGACTAAAGTTGTTCATTCATTATTTCGTTAGTTTTACTTCGATTCACTTGCGGTTTTCAACAAAAATTTTTTATATTTTTCCGCGTCATTTTCAAACTCAAACGAGAGCAAAATCGTGAAAAACTTTTCCGAGAATTTTCCTACTTGTAAGGTACCTTGAGCTGTGTTGGCCATAATAAGGTGCAAACCATGAATCATCGATAACTCACCTTTGTAGGCCAGCTACGTCCTTGACCCTGCGTATTTTTTTATTGGGCAGATCATGCACTAATTATAAATGTTCTACGTCAACTTGCTATCTCTTCTTCATCTTGCCGGTATTCTTGGTCAAAGTACTATTTCATGAATTTAAGGACGCATTTTGCTCTATGTTTCACTAATAGCTTCGCGCCTGGACTTGCTGATTTTTTGCTCACATTTTTCCTAAATTGTCCCATTCAAGGCTTTTCTAATTCACATCCTTTTTTGTCGCTCAGTAGCAAACCGTCCGAGTAATAATTCATGAAAGGTACCTAGCCTTGGTACACCAAGTGTACGCCAAGAATAATCATCAGGCCATATGACCAACTTGCAGCTCTCTGACCAGGTTGTCCCCTTGTAATAAGAGTTTCGTATACGCCCATCTAATTTAAAAATAGTTTTCGCTAAACAGCTATCTCATAGCACCTGGGCGGTATTCGTGGTTCAGGTGTGATTTTGGCAAGTGCCGGCCAAGGCGCATTTTATGCACTTTTTTTGTCACAAACGTGTATCGGCCATATCGCCCTTTTGCTAACCTCGGATCGAAATGACGGGTATGGACGAAAGATGGACCTTGTGGCGATAAACATTCGTGCCGAACATTGCTTTCCGCTAGCTCGTACGGAAAAGTTAGTTTTTGGTTAAACGGCAGTTTACCATGCATATTTACCTCGCCTTTTGCTTACCATGCATATTAACCTTGCCTTTTGGCCAAATCCCCGAATATCGTCTCCGCGTTACCAGTTAGCGCTTCCAAGTGTTTGGATCAAAGTTCCAACATGATAAGTAGTTGCCAAAACGGTGCTTGCCATGCCGTTAAGGGAATTACACGCCGTGGCGCATTTTGTGCACACTTTTTGTCACATACGTGTATCGGCCATATCGCCCTTTTGCGTACCTCGGATCGAAATGCCATGTATGAACGAAAGATAGGCCTCGTGGCGATAAACATTCGTGCCGGACCTTGCTTTCCGCTAGCTCGTACGAAAAAGTGAGTTTTCGGGCAAAAGGCAGTTTACCATGCATATTTACCTTGCCTTTTGCTCACCATGCATATTAACCTTGCCTTCTAGCCAAATCCCCAAATATCGTCTCCGCGTTACCAGTTAGCGCTTTCAAGTGTTCGGATCAAAGTTCCAACATGATAAGTAGTTGCCAAAACGGTGCTTGCCATGCCGTTAAGGGAATTACACGCCGTGGCGCATTTTGTGCACACTTTTTGTCACATACGTGTATCGGCCATATCGCCCTTTTGCGTACCTCGGATCGAAATGCCATGTATGAACGAAAGATAGGCCTCGTGGCGATAAACATTCGTGCCGGACCTTGCTTTCCGCTAGCTCGTACGAAAAAGTGAGTTTTCGGGCAAAAGGCAGTTTACCATGCATATTTACCTTGCCTTTTGCTCACCATGCATATTAACCTTGCCTTTTGCCCAAATCCCCAAATATCGTCTCCGCGTTACCAGTTAGCGCTTTCAAGTGTTCGGATCAAAGTTCCAACATGATAAGTAGTTGCCAAAACGGTGCTTGCCATGCCGTTAAGGGAATTACACGCCGTGGCGCATTTTGTGCACACTTTTTGTCACATACGTGTATCGGCCATATCGCCCTTTTGCGTACCTCGGATCGAAATGTCGTAGAGGGATGAAAGATAGGCCTCGTGGCGATAAACATTCGTGTCGAACATTGCTTTCCGCTAACTCGTAAGGAAGAGTGAGTTTTCGGGCAAAAGGCAGTTTACCATGCATATTTACCTCGCCTTTTGCTCACCGTGCATATTAACCTTGCCTTTGGCCAAATCCCCGAATATCGTCTCCGCGTTACCAGTTAGCGCATCCATGTGTCCAAAGCAAGGTTCCAACATGAAAAGTACTTGCCAAAACGGTGCTTGCCATGCCGTTAAGGGAATTACACGCCATGGCGCATTTTGTGCACACTTTTTGTCACATACGTGTATCGGCCATATCGCCCTTTTGCGTACCTCCGATCGAAATGCCATGTATGGACAAAAGATAGGCCTCAAGGCGATAAACATTCGTGCCAAACATTGCTTTCCGCTAGCTCGTACGGAAAAGTGAGTTTTTGGTCAAAAGGCAGTTTACCATGCATATTTACCTCGCCTTTTGCTCACCATGCATATTAACCTTGCCTTTTGGCCAAATCCCCGAATATCGTCTCCGCGTTACCAGTTAGCGCTTCCAAGTGTTCGGAGCAAAGTTCCAACATGATAAGTACTTGCCAAAACAGTGCTTGCCATGCCGTTAAGGGAATTACACGCGGTGGCGCATTTTGTGCACACTTTTTGTCACATACGTGTATCGGCCATATTGCCCTTTTGCGTACCTCGGATCGAAATGCCATGTATGGACGAAAGATAGTCCTTGAGACGATAAACATTCGTGCGGAACATTACTTTCCGCTAGCTGGTACGAAAAAGTGAGTTTTTGGGCAAAAGGCAGTTTACCATGCAAATTTACCTCGCCTTTTGCTCACCATGCATATTAACCTTGCCTTTTGCCCAAATCCCCGAAAATCGTCTCCGCGTTACCAGTTAGCGCTTCCAAGTGTTCGGAACAAAGTTACAACAAGATAAGTACTTGCCAAAACGTTGCTTGCCATGCCGTTAAGGGAATTACACGCGGTGGCGCATTTTGTGCACACTTTTTGTCACATACGTGTATCGGCCATATCGCCCTTTTGCGTACCTCCGATCGAAATGCCATGTATGGACAAAAGATAGGCCTCAAGGCGATAAACATTCGTGCCAAACATTGCTTTCCGCTAGCTCGTACGGAAAAGTGAGTTTTTGGTCAAAAGGCAGTTTACCATGCATATTTACCTCGCCTTTTGCTCACCATGCATATTAACCTTGCCTTTTGGCCAAATCCCCGAATATCGTCTCCGCGTTACCAGTTAGCGCTTCCAAGTGTTCGGAGCAAAGTTCCAACATGATAAGTACTTGCCAAAACGGTGCTTGCCATGCCGTTAAGGGAATTACACGCCATGGCGCATTTTGTGCACACTTTTTGTCACATACGTGTATCAGCCATATCGCCCTTTTGCGTACCTCGGATCGAAATGCCATGTATAGACGAAAGATAGGCCTTGTGGCGATAAACATTCGTGCGGAACAATGCTTTCCACTAGCTCGTACGGAAAAGTGAGTTCTTGGGCAAAAGGCAGTTTACCGTGCATATTTACCTCGCCTTTTGCTCATCATGCATATTAACCTTGCCTTCTGGCCAAATCCCCGAATATCGGCTTCGCGTTACCAGTTAGTGCTTTTAAGTGTTCGGATCAAAGTTCCAACATGATAAGTACTTGCCAAAACGGTGCTTGCCATGCCGTTAAGGGAATTACACGCCGTGGCGCATTTTGTGCACACTTTTTGTCACATACGTGTATCGGCCATATCGCCCTTTTGCGTACCTCGGATCGAAATGCCATGTATGGACAAAAGATAGGCCTCAAAACGATAAACATTCGTGCGGAACATTGCTTTCCGCTAGCTCGTACGGAAAAGTGAGTTTTTGGGCAAAAAGCAGTTTACCATGCATATTTACCTCGCCTTTTGCTCACCATGCATATTAACCTTGCCTTTTGCCCAAATCCCCGACTATCGACTCCGCGTTACCAGTAAGCGCTTCCAAGTGTTCAGAGCAAAGTTCCAACATGATAAGTACTTGCAAAAACGGTGCTTGCCATGCCGTTAAGGGAATTACACGCGGTGGCGCATTTTGTGCACACTTTTTGTCACATACGTGTATCGGCCATATCGCCCTTTTGCGTACCTCGGATCGAAATGCCATGTATGGACAAAAGATAGGCCTCAAGGCGATAAACATTCGTGCGGAACATTGCTTTCCACTAGCTCGTACGGAAAAGTGAGTTTTTGGTCAAAAGGCAGTTTACCATGCATATTTACCTCGCCTTTTGCTCACCATGCATATTAACCTTGCCTTTTGCCCAAATCCCCTAATATCGTCTCCGCGTTACCAGTTAGCGCTTCCAAGTGTTCGGAACAAAGTTCCAACAAGATAAGTACTTGCCAAAACGGTGCTTGCCATGCCGGTAAGGGAATTACACTTGGTGGCGCATTTTGTGCACACTTTTTGTCACATACGTGTATCGGCCATATTGCCCTTTTGCGTACCTCGGATCGAAATGCCGTATAAGGATGAAAGATAGGCCTCGTGAGGATAAACATTCGTGCTGAACAATGCTTTCCACTAGCTCTTACGAAAAAGTGAGTTCTTGGGCAAAAGGCAGTTTACCACGCATATTTACCTCGCCTTTTGCTCACCATGCATATTAACCTTGCCTTTTGCCCAAATCCCCTAATATCGTCTCCGCGTTACCAGTTAGCGCTTCCAAGTGTTCGGAACAAAGTTCCAACAAGATAAGTACTTGCCAAAACGGTGCTTGCCATGCCGGTAAGGGAATTACACTTGGTGGCGCATTTTGTGCACACTTTTTGTCACATACGTGTATCGGCCATATTGCCCTTTTGCGTACCTCGGATCGAAATGCCATGTATGTACGAAAGATAGTCGTTGAGACGATAAACATTCGTGTCGAACATTGCTTTCCGGTAGCTCGTACGGAAAAGTAAGTTTTTGGGGAAAAGGCAGTTTACCATGCATATTTATCTCGCCTTTTGCTCACCATGCATATTAACCTTGCCTTTTGGCCAAATCCCCGAATATCGTCTCCGCGTTACCAGTTAGTGCTTCCAAGTGTTCGGATCAAAGTTCCAACATGATAAGTACTTGCCAAAACGGTGCTTGCCATGCCGTTAAGGGAATTACACTTCGTGGCGCATTTTGTGCACACTTTTTGTCACATACGTGTATCGGCCATATCGCCCTTTTGCGTACCTTGGATCGAAATGCCGTATATGGCCGAAAGATAGGCCTTGTAGCGGATAACATTCGTGCCCAACATTGCTTTCCGCTAGCTCGTACGGAAAAGTGAGTTCTTGGGCAAAAGGCAGTTTACCATGCATATTTACCTTGCCTTTTGCTCACCATGCATATAAACCTTGCCTTTTGGCCAAATCCCCGAATATCCTCTCCGCGTTACCAGTAAGCGCTTCCAAGTGTCCGAAGCAAAGTTCCAACATGATAAGTACTTGCCAAAACGGTGCTTGCCATGCCGGTCTGGGAATTACACGCGGTGGCGCATTTTGTGCACACTTTTTTTCACATGCGTGTATCGGCCATATCGCCCGTTTGCGTACCTCGGATCGAAATGCCGAATATGGACAAAAGATAGGCCTTGTGAAGATTATTATTCGTGCCGATTATTGCTTACCGCTAACTCGTAAGAAAAAGTAAGTTTTTTGGCAAAAGGAAGTTTACCATGCATATTTACCTCGCCTTTTGCTCACCATGAATATTAACCTTGCCTTTTGCCGAAATCCCCGAATATCATCTCCGCGTTACCAGTTAGCGCTTCCAAGTGTCCAAAGCAAAGTTCCAACATGATAAGTTCTTGCCAAAACGGTGCTTGCCATGCCGGTCAGGGAATTACACGCGGTGGCGCATTTTGTGCACACTTTTTTTCACATGCGTGTATCGGCCATATCGCCCGTTTGCGTACCTCGGATCGAAATGCCATGTATGGACGAAAGATAGTCCTTGAGACGATAAACATTCGTGCTGAACATTGCTTTCCGATAGCTCGTACGGAAAAGTGAGTTTTTGGTCAAAAGGCAGTTTACCATGCATATTTACCTCGCCTTTTGCTCACCATGCATATTAACCTTGCCTTTTGCCCAAATCCCCTAATATCGTCTCCGCGTTACCAGTTAGCGCTTCCAAGTGTTCGGAGCAAAGTTTCAACATGATAAGTACTTGCCAAAACGGTGCTTGCCATGCCGGTCCGGGAATTTCACGCGGTGGCGCATTTTGTGCACACTTTTTGTCACATACGTGTATCGGCCATATCGCCCTTTTGCGTACCTCGGATCGAAATGCCGTATATGGACGAAAGATAGGCTTCTTGGCGATAAACATTCGTGCCGAACATTGCTTTCCGCTAGCTCGTACGGAAAAGTGAGTTTTTGGGGAAAAGGCAGTTTAACATGCATATTTACCTCGCCTTTTGCTTACCATGCATATTAACCTTGTCTTTTGGCCAAATCCCCGAATATCGTCTCCGCTTTACCAGTTAGCGCTTCCAAGTGTTCGGAACAAAGTTACAACAAGATAAGTACTTGCCAAAACGGTGCTGGCCATGCCGTTAAGGGTATTACACTTGGTGGCGCATTTTGTGCACACTTTTTGTCACATACGTGTATCGGCCATATCGCCCTTTTGCGTACCCCGGATCGAAATGCCGTATATGGACGAAAGATAGGCCTTGCGGCGATAAACATTCGTGCCGAACATTGCTTTCCGCTAGCTCGTACGGAAAAGTGAGTTTTTGGGCAAGAGGCAGTTTACCATGCATATTTACCTCGCCTTTTGCTTACCATGCATATTAACCTTGCTTTTTGGCCAAATCCCCCAATATCGTCTCCGCGTTACCAGTTAGCGCTTCCAAGTGTTCGGAGCAAAGTTTCAACATGATAAGTACTTGCCAAAACGGTGCTTGCCATGCCGTTAAGGGAATTACACTTGGTGGTGCATTTTGTGCACACTTTTTGTCACATACGTGTATCGGCCATATCGCCCTTTTGCGTACCTCGGATTGAAATGCCGTATATGGACGAAAGATAGGCCTCGTGGCGATAAACATTCGTGCTGAACATTGCTTTCCGATAGCTCGTACGGAAAAGTGAGTTCTTGGGCAAGAGGCAGTTTACCACGCATATTTACCTCGCCTTTTGCTCACCATGCATATTAACCTTGCCTTTTGGCAAAATCCCCGAATATCGTCTACGCGTTGCCAGCTAGCGCTTGCAAGTGTCCAAAGCAAAGTTCCAACATGATAAGTACTTGCCAAAACGGTGCTTGCCATGCCGGTCAGGGAATTTCACGCGGTGGCGCATTTTGTGCACACTTTTTTTCACATGCGTGTATCGGCCATATCGCCCGTTTGCGTACCTCGGATCGAAATGCCATGTATGGACGAAAGATAGTCCTTGAGACGATAAACATTCGTGCTGAACATTGCTTTCCGATAGCTCGTACGGAAAAGTGAGTTTTTGGTCAAAAGGCAGTTTACCATGCATATTTACCTCGCCTTTTGCTCACCATGCATATTAACCTTGCCTTTTGGCCAAATCCCCCAATATCGTCTCCGCGTTACCAGTTAGCGCTTCCAAGTGTTCGGAGCAAAGTTTCAACATGATAAGTACTTGCCAAAACGGTGCTTGCCATGCCGGTCCGGGAATTTCACGCGGTGGCGCATTTTGTGCACACTTTTTGTCACATACGTGTATCGGCCATATCGCCCTTTTGCGTACCTCGGATCGAAATGCCGTATATGGACAAAAGATAGGCCTCAGAGCGATAAACATTCGTGCCTAGTATCGCTTTCCGCTAGCTCGTACGGAAAAGTAAGTTTTTGGGGAAAAGGCAGTTTACCATGCATATTTATCTCGCCTTTTGCTCACCATGCATATTAACCTTGCCTTTTGCCCAAATCCCCTAATATCGTCTCCGCGTTACCAGTTAGCGCTTCCAAGTGTTCGGATCAAAGTTCCAACATGATAAGTACTTGCCAAAACAGTGCTTGCCATGCCGTTAAGGGAATTACACTTGGTGGCGCATTTTGTGCACTTTTGGTCACATACGTGTATCGGCCATATCGCCCTTTTGCGTACCTCGGATCAAAATGCAGTATATGGACAAAAGATAGGCCTTGTGGCGATGAACATTCGTGTCAAACATTGCTTTCCGCTAGCTCGAACAGAAAAATGAGTTTTTGGGCAAAACGCAGTGCACCATGCATATTTACCTTGCCATATGGCCAAGTTCTCGCCACGAACGGTCAACGACCAATATGACCGTCTTTAGTTCATGGGAAAAAAATGTTTTCCGTTGAGTATGAGTGCAGAAGCGAAGAACGAACTAAGAAGGCTGACCGTGAATTATCGAATTGGTTCTATCAAGGTCAGGGTTGCTCGGTGCACACGTCGCGTGGCTGGAATTCGGCGGAAAAAGAACCGTTACCATGCTTTGCGCGTCGCCGTTAACACATTGGTGGCATTGACCTTCCAGGAGAAAATGGTTCGGTTCGGTAGCATACCGGTTGCGGTGTGCTTGGCGAATACGTTGGCCTACTTAAATTCGGAGAAAAATAAACCGTTGGTTAAACTAGGTCCCGGCCATATCCCCCTCTTTTGCTTCTTCGTTTACTAACACCAATGGAATGGATCGCCCTTGAATGTAGAGTAATGGTTTAACTAGCTAAGCAAAAGCGAAACGTTAGCAGGTTTTTCTACCACCATTTTGTAAATACTTTATGCGCATTTTATGAACACTAAAAAAAAGTGAAAACCCAGTGCGGCACATTTGGCGTCACGGGGCGTAGTCTCAGGTGCTAACCCATTATTTTCATGAAAACATATTTTTTTCGAACAACTCAACAAAATGGTTATAAAAAGACGCGTAAAATTATTTTGAATTGAAAGCCGCAAACCGCAGTTCGATCGGATGGGATTTGAGAGAAAGAGAAGCAAAAAACTGGTGTTTGGACACGTGGTTAGGGAAAAAATGGTCGCAAAAAATTTTCGAGTTCACAGTCGATCCAAACACCAATAGACGCGCAAAATTATTTTAAAATTTTTAGTAAAAACCGCAGCCCAATTGCGGAAAAATTGACGAAGATTTTAGCAAAAAACTTAATGACGTCCGGAATGCTCGGTGGTCAAATCGGCCCTGCTGGCAAATCAACCACTCGAATCTAGCCCCGCTGTCAACCGAAGTACTCGAATTTTTCGAGCAAAGTCGAGCAAGCACATAAAGTGTAGGAAAGATGGTTTTAAATGTCGGTGGTGCAAAACGGACCAACGTTGGTGCGCCCGAACATACCCCAACCACCCCTTACCCCCCACATCTTACCGCCCTGCACCCTCGAACTCACTCCGCGGGATAATTTCCCGTAACCATGAACTCAATCCGCGGTACGTCGGTCGGCTAAACGGCTAAGTTGTAGATCGTGACGAGGTGAGACTATTTGCTTATTATTCATTTTTCCCTCCGATCCCTCTTACCCCCCGCAAATCGTCCTACAAAGTGCACTTTGGCCGACTAAGTTCCCAAATTTTGTGGTCATCAACCAATATTTTCGTGTTCTTTCAAGTTAGCTTATTCAAACTTAAGGGTTTGAGTGAGTTTCGGATTTCTCAAATAATAAATGATCTTTGTTTCGATTTCATCAAATTTTCTTTCGCATTTTTTTTATGTTAATAATCAAATGTCATTTTACCAGTATAAACTTCTCACTTTTTAAAATATTGAAGCCTTATTAAAAGTTCAACTAAAATAGGGATGAAACGGGGAATTTTGAATGGTGATTATTGAATAAAAAAGAAATGATAAAAAAATGGTATTTTAACAATAATGTTTAACACTCAAAGTGCGGCAGTCCACGTTTTCTTATTTTTAAGGAACTCAACGATCAGGTGATGCGGACGTATCGTCTTTAATCAGCTTTAGTCCAACATTTCTAAAATCATTTGAAAAAAAAAACGATTATGAGAATTGCATATGGTATTTTAATCGAATTTGATAATGGAAAAAAAACAGAAAAAACCTATTTACAAACCTTTTGAGCAACAAAGACTACAAGTCAATTTTCCACTTGGCCTTCAGCTGCACGTATCTTAGATATACCTTTGCTTTCTGCTTTGGAAGCATACTCAAAAATTTTTTAAGGTCGGCGAAGTATTGTTTCTGCATGTCTTTTCTGTTTCTTGCGATGATTTGCTTTGAGGCATTCGAAAGCTTTTTAAATGACTCCCGCAGACTGCTTGCTTTCCCAGTGTAAATGAATCGTGCAAAAAACTCAAGCGATGTTCTGTGAAATACAATTTGGGAATGATTTGGTTTTGTACTTGACGACATATAAAAGTACACGTTGTTGTGGCATTCTTACCTTGGTGGAAGGGTGGGTTCCCGCAGCCTACCGCTGTTTGGAGTTTTTTTTCCTTTAAACGTCGCGCCAGGCCTATTACGAATGCTTTAGTAAAAAGAAGTAATTTTTAAAAAATATTCATCAGCATCTGGACCAAACAACTTCTCTTACCGTTCCTTGCCACTCCTTTCGTGAATAAGTGTGTCTTTCAAAAGGCGTATGTATTCATTCCTTGCATCATCAGATAGGCTTTCAATATATTGTGGCGCCTCCTGCAGGAAAAAATCTTGCGCGTTTTTCTTCACTGTTTCAATGACGCTCTTTAGTCGTCTTGACAGCCCCTCGAAGGTTTTTTTGCACTCCATCGGATCACCAAAATAGAGAAACTGGTTATAAAATTGAAGCAAATTGCTGTTGGAAATAGGCAGAAATAGTTTAGTATTGTGTAACGGACCATTTTCGACGCAAAAACGTTTTTTCAAGAAATACCTTGGTGGTGGCTCAAGAAATTGTGATGAGTGTAGCATCTGTGCCGGAGTGGTAACCCTTAAAATATAAAAAATAATATGTTTGTCAATCTAAGCAACGAAACATTCAAAACATATTTGCACACCAGCTTGCTAAAGAACGGTTCTATGTTTTTACTGACCGCCTTCATTGTACAAAACATTTCTATCTTTAGCGAACCAATGTTGCTTTGCATGCGAATACACATCGCCATGAAAGCCTCATATTATTTAAATGAAAAACTTACGTTTCTGCTTGCCTGTCAGATGATGCAGTTGAATGGACATCGCTGCTGATAGCACAGCGCATTGACTGCACGTAGTGTGTCAGCATTTGCTGGTGGCGAGGCTTTTTCTCTGACGGGAGCAAGTCGATGTAGTCAGCCATTTTTGAAACAAACGCAGCTTGTTTTTTGCTGAGCTCGGTTTGCAGCGCTTGTTTTTGTGCGGCAGTTAATTCCTTATACTGCTTAATGGCTGCCTTGCGCCACGCAACCGCCGGAATTGATTTGTTTTTATTGGAAAACTTGTGCATAAAATATTCGCTGAGTTGAAGTGGCACGTATTTTGGCTTCTCAGCATTTTTGTTATCCATTTTTTTCGTCGTCGTACTGAAAAAAAAACAAAACAATTAGATTACACAACAAAAAACCATCGTTTTAAATATAAACAGTTATAAGAGCATCTTTCAACGCTGCTCGATATATGCAGGCCAATTCTATATATTTTCCTGTCCCACATAGACCCTTAACTATGACCAGGGGGGAAATAGGTGGGGCTTGGGTTTGAGCGGGGGTGTAGGGTGTGTTCTGGTGAAACCAGAGTGGTCACTTGCCCGGCACCGAGGCTCAAACCAGTTTTCCCCCCACTTTCATGTTGTTTCCTGCACTTGCTCGAAACTTTCGAGCAGAATCGAGCAGTCGCTGTGCTGGTTGGGCGTGCCGGTCCGGAAAAACCCATGGTGTTAAATTTTTTTTTGTCAAAATTCAAGTTTAAAGCAAATTCTTCTGTGGTTTTCACTGCAATATCCTTTACAACACATCATTGAGCACTTAAAAAAAAAATTATCAACTTTGCTTGACCACATGTCATGTTTTTAATGTATTGCAACTAGTGTCACCCGATGTGCCGATTTTGAATCAATATCCGATTCGGCAAATCTTTACCGCTTTGGAAGCGATTTTTACTAAAAATTCACTCACTTTTATGAAATCACTTGAGTTTTTCACTTTCTTCACTTTTCACGTTTCTGCTCGGAGTCGTCCGTACTGCTCGGAGGTCGGAAGCAAAAGAGAATCTACCTCGTGGTCGATTCTGACAGATGTCATTTTTCACGGTGCTTAAGACTTAAGGTAGGGTTAGCATAAGATACTTGAACTAGAGGTAAAAACATGATCAAGGTGTCTAGGAACTTCTGGACTATTCGGTTATCAAACCGGCCCTGCTGGCAAATCAAGCACTCGAATCTCGCCCTCCTGTCCACCGGAGTACTCGAATTTTTCGAGCAAAGTCGAACAAGCACGAATAGTGTAGGAAAGATGGTTTTAAATGTCCGTGATGCACGAGTGACCAATGTTGGTGTGGCCAAACATACCCCATCCACCCCGTACCCCCACATCTTACCGCCCTGCACCCATGACAACTTTGGAGATGGTTCGAAGCACTTTTTATGTAATTCCAACCAAACCAAAACAACTTCCTAGGTGGTTCGAAGCACTTTTTACGTAATTTCAACCACACCAAAACAACTTAGAAGATGGTTCGAAGCACTTTCTACGTATTTCAAACAACACCAAAACAATTTTGAAGGTGGTTCGGAGCTTTTTTTAAATTCTCGACCACATCAAAACAACTTCGTAGGTGGTTCGAAGCACTTTTTACGTATTCCCAACCACACTAAAACAACTTTGAAGGTGGTTCGGAGCTTTTTTTAAATTCTCGACCACATCAAAACAACTTCGTAGGTGGTTCGAAGCACTTTTTACGTAATTCCAACCAAACTAAAACAACTTTGGAGATGGTTCGAAGAACTTTCTACGTAATTGCAACCACACCAAAACAACTTCCTTGGTGGTTCGAAGCACTTTTAACGTATTCCCGACCACACTCAAAAAACTTTGGAGATGGTATAAATGAACCAAAAATAGGCCTCGTGGCGATAAACATTTGTGCCGAACATTGCTTTCTGCTAGCTCGTACGGAAAAGTGAGTTATTGGGCAAAAGGCAGTTTACCATGCATATTTACCTCGCCTTTTGGCCAAATCCCCGAATATCGTCTCCGCGTTACCAGTTAGCGCTTCCAAGTGTTCGGATCAAAGTTCCAACATGATAAGTACTTGCCAAAACGGTGCTTGCCATTCCTTTAAGGGAATTAAACTTGGTGGCGCATTTTGTGCACACTTTTTGTCACATACGTGTATCGGCCATATCGCCCTTTTGCGTACCTCGGATCGAAATGCCGTATATGGACGGAAGATAGGCCTCGTGGCGATAAACATTCGTGCTGAACATTGCTTTCCGCTAGCTCGTACGGAAAAGTGAGTTTTAGGGCAAGAGGCAGTTTACCATGGATATTTACCTCGCCTTTTGCTCACCATGCATATTAACCTTGCCTTTTGGCCAAATCCCCGAATATCGTCTCCGCGTTACCAGTTAGCGCTTCCAAGTGTTCGGAGCAAAGTTTCAACATGATAAGTACTTGCCAAAACGGTGCTTGCCATGCCGGTCAGGGAATTTCACGCGGTGGCGCATTTTGTACACACTTTTTGTCACATACGTGTATCGGCCATATCGCCCTGTTGCGTACCTCGGATCGAAATGCCGTATATGGACGAAAGATAGGCCTTGTGGCGATAAACATTCGTGCTGAACATTGCTTTCCGCTAGCTCGTACGGAAAAGTGAGTTTTAGGGCAAGAGGCAGTTTACCATGCATATTTACCTCGCCTTTTGCTTACCATGCATATTAACCTTGCTTTTTGGCCAAATCCCCCAATATCGTCTCCGCGTTACCAGTTAGCGCTTGCAAGTGTTCGGAGCAAAGTTCCAACATGATAAGTACTTGCCAAAACGGTGCTTCCCATGCCGTTAAGGGAATTACACTTGGTGGCGTATTTTGTGCACACTTTTTGTCACATACGTGTATCGGCCATATTGCCCTTTTGCGTACCTCGGATCGAAATGCCATGTATGGACGAAAGATAGTCCTTGAGACGATAAACATTCGTGCGCAACATTGCTTTCCGCTAGCTCGTACGGAAAAGTGAGTTTTAGGGCAAGAGGCAGTTTACCATGGATGTTTACCTCGCCTTTTGCTTACCATGCATATTAACCTTGCCTTTTGGCCAAATCCCCGAATATCGTCTCCGCGTTACCAGTTAGCGCTTGCAAGTGTTCGGAGCAAATTTCCAACATGATAAGTACTTGCCAAAACGGTGCCTGCCATGCCGTTAAGGGAATTACACTTGGTGGCGCATTTTGTGCACACTTTTTGTCACATACGTGTATCGGCCATATCGCCCTTTTGCGTACCTCGGATCGAAATGTCGTATATGGACGAAAGATAGGCCTCGTGGCGATAAACATTCGTGCTGAACATTGCTTTCCGCTAGCTCGTACGGAAAAGTGAGTTTTAGGGCAAGAGGCAGTTTACCATGGATATTTACCTCGCCTTTTGCTCACCATGCATATTAACCTTGCCTTTTGGCCAAATCCCCCAATATCGTCTCCGCGATACCAGTTAGCGCTTCCAAGTGTTCGGAGCAAAGTTTCAACATGATAAGTACTTGCCAAAACGGTGCTTGCCATGCCGGTCAGGGAATTTCACGCGGTGGCGCATTTTGTGCACACTTTTTGTCACATACGTGTATCGGCCATATTGCCCTTTTGCGTACCTCAGATCGAAATGCCATGTACGGACGAAAGATAGTCCTTGAGACGATAAACATTCGTGCCTAAAATTGCTTTCCGCTAGCTCGTACGGAAAAGTTAGTTTTTGGGCAAAAGGCAGTTTACCATGGATATTTACCTCGCCTTTTGCTCACCATGCATATTAACCTTGCCTTTTGGCCAAATCCCCGAATATCGTCTCCGCGTTACCAGTTAGCGCTTCCAAGTGTTCGGAGCAAAGTTTCAACATGATAAGTACTTGCCAAAACGGTGCTTGCCATGCCGGTCAGGGAATTTCACGCGGTGGCGCATTTTGTGCACACTTTTTGTCACACACGTGTATCGGCCATATCGCCCTGTTGCGTACCTCGGATCGAAATGCCGTGTATGGACGAAAGATAGGCCTTGTGGCGATAAACATTCGTGCCGAACATTGCTTTCCGCTAGCTCGTACGGAAAAGTGAGTTTTTGGTCAAAAGGCAGTTTACCATGCATATTAACCTTGCCTTTTGCCCAAATCCCCGAATTTCGTCTCCACGTTGATAAAAAGCGCTTTCAAATGTTCGGATCAAAGTTCCAACATGATAAGTACTTGCCAAAACGGTGCTTGCCATGCCGTTAAGGGAATTACACTTGGTGGCGCATTTTGTGCACACTTTTTGTCACATACGTGTATCGGCCATATCGCCCTTTTGCGTACCTCGGATCGAAATGCCGTATATGGACGAAAGATAGGCCTTGCGGCGATAAATATTCGTGCCGAACATTGCTTTCCGCTAGCTCGTACGGAAAAGTGAGTTTTTGGGCAAGAGGCAGTTTACCATGCATATTTACCTTGCCTTTTGCTCACTATGCATATAAACCTTGCCTTTTGGCCAAATCCCCGAATATCCTCTCCGCGTTACCAGTAAGCGCTTCCAAGTGTCCGAAGCAAAGTTCCAACATGATAAGTACTTGCCAAAACGGTGCTTGCCATGCCGGTCAGGGAATTTCACGCGGTGGCGCATTTTGTGCACACTTTTTGTCACATACGTGTATCGGCCATATTGCCCTTTTGCGTACCTCAGATCGAAATGCCATGTACGGACGAAAGATAGTCCTTGAGACGATAAACATTCGTGCCTAAAATTGCTTTCCGCTAGCTCGTACGGAAAAGTTAGTTTTTGGGCAAAAGGCAGTTTACCATGGATATTTACCTCGCCTTTTGCTCACCATGCATATTAACCTTGCCTTTTGCCCAAATCCCCGAATATCGTCTCCGCTTTACCAGTAAGCGCTTGCAAGTGTCCAAAGCAAAGTTCCAACATGATAAGTACTTGCCAAAACAGTGCTTGCCATGCCGGTCAGGGAATTTCACGCGGTGGCGCATTTTGTGCACACTTTTTGTCACAAACGTGTATCGGCCATATCGCCCTTTTGCGTACCTCGGATCGAAATGCCGTATATGGACGAAAGATAGGCCTTGTGGCGATAAACATTCGTGCCAAACATTGCTTTCCGCTAGCTCGTACGGAAAAGTGAGTTTTTGGTCAAAAGGCAGTTTACCATGCATATTAACCTTGCCTTTTGCCCAAATCCCCGAATTTCGTCTCCACGTTGATAAAAAGCGCTTTCAAATGTTCGGATCAAAGTTCCAACATGATAAGTACTTGCCAAAACGGTGCTTGCCATGCCGTTAAGGGAATTACACTTGGTGGCGCATTTTGTGCACACTTTTTGTCACATACGTGTATCGGCCATATCGCCCTTTTGCGTACCTCGGATCGAAATGCCGTATATGGACGAAAGATAGGCCTTGTGGCGATAAACATTCGTGCCAAACATTGCTTTCCGCTAGCTCGTACGGAAAAGTGAGTTCTTGGGCAAGAGGCAGTTTACCATGCATATTTACCTCGCCTTTTGCTCACCATGCATATTAACCTTGTCTTTTGGCCAAATCCCCGAATATCGTCTCCGCTTTACCAGTTAGCGCTTCCAAGTGTTCGGAACAAAGTTACAACAAGATAAGTACTTGCCAAAACGGTGCTTGCCATGCCGGTCAGGGAATTACACTTGGTGGCGCATTTTGTGCACACTTTTTGTCACATACGTCTATCGGCCATATTGCCCTTTTGCGTACCTCGGATCGAAATGCCATGTATGGACGAAAGATAGTCCTTGAGACGATAAACATTCGTGCGGAACATAGCTTTCCGCTAGCTCGTACGGAAAAGTGAGTTTTAGGGCAAGAGGCAGTTTACCATGCATATTTACCTCGCCTTTTGCTCACCGTGCATATTAACCTTGCCTTTGGCCAAAACCCCGAATATCGTCTCCGCGTTACCAGTTAGCACTTCCAAGTGTCCAAAGCAAAGTTCCAACATGATAAGTACTTGCCAAAACGGTGCTTGCCATGCCGTTAAGGGAATTACACTTGGTGGCGTATTTTGTGCACACTTTTTGTCACATACGTGTATCGGCCATATCGCCCTTTTCCGTATCTCAGATCGAAATGCCATGTACGACAAAAGATAGGCCTTGTGGTGATAAACATTCGTGCGGAACATTGCTTTCCGCTACCTCGTACGGAAAAGTGAGTTTTTGGGCAAAAGGCAGTTTACCATGCATATTTACCTCGCCTTTTGCTCACCATGCATATTAACCTTGCCTTTTGCCCAAATCCCCGAATATCGACTCCGCGTTACCAGTTAGCGCTTGCAAGTGTTCGGAGCAAAGTTCCAACATGATAAGTACTTGCCAAAACGGTGCTTGCCATGCCGTTAAGGGAATTACACTTGGTGGCGCATTTTGTGCACACTTTTTGTCACACACGTGTATCGGCCATATCGCCCTTTTGCGTACCTCGGATCGAAATGCCGTATATGGACGAAAGATAGGCCTTGTGGCGATAAACATTCGTGCTGAACATTGCTTTCCGCTAGCTTGTACGGAAAAGTGAGTTTTTGGGCAAGAGGCAGTTTACCATGCATATTTACCTCGCCTTTTGCTTACCATGCATATTAACCTTGCTTTTTGGCCAAATCCCCCAATATCGTCTCCGCCTTACCAGTTAGCGCTTCCAAGTGTTCGGAGCAAAGTTTCAACATGATAAGTACTTGCCAAAACGGTGCTTGCCATGCCGTTAAGGGAATTACACGCGGTGGCGCATTTTGTGCACACTTTTTGTCACATACGTCTATCGGCCATATTGCCCTTTTGCGTACCTCGGATCGAAATGCCATGTATGGACGAAAGATAGTCCTTGAGACGATAAACATTCGTGCGGAACATAGCTTTCCGCTAGCTGGTACGGAAAAGTGAGTTTTTGGTCAAAAGGCAGTTTACCATGCATATTTACCTCGCCTTTTGCTTACCATGCATATTAACCTTGCCTTTCCTTCTTGCCCTCTCAACGGTGCGAGGGTGAGTGGGTGGGTTTGGGAGGAAGGGAGGCTGTCGTTGCTGGGGCCCTGCACTACCCACGGGGGGTACCTGGGCATCAGCTGGGCTAAAAACACCGTTACCACCATTGTTCCCTTAATCTTGGGCCGAAAAACTGCTTGTTGGGACAGAAATTTAAATTGTTCCCCATTGACAAACATTTAATTTGTTCCCCATTGACAGAAATTTAAATTTTTGTGGGACTAAAGTTGTTCATTCATTATTTCGTTAGTTTTACTTCGATTCACTTGCGGTTTTCAACAAAAATTTTTTATATTTTTCCGCGTCATTTTCAAACTCAAACGAGAGCAAAATCGTGAAAAACTTTTCCGAGAATTTTCCTACTTGTAAGGTACCTTGAGCTGTGTTGGCCATAATAAGGTGCAAACCATGAATCATCGATAACTCACCTTTGTAGGCCAGCTACGTCCTTGACCCTGCGTATTTTTTTATTGGGCAGATCATGCACTAATTATAAATGTTCTACGTCAACTTGCTATCTCTTCTTCATCTTGCCGGTATTCTTGGTCAAAGTACTATTTCATGAATTTAAGGACGCATTTTGCTCTATGTTTCACTAATAGCTTCGCGCCTGGACTTGCTGATTTTGACAACCTCGGATCGAAATGCCGTATATGGACGAAAGATAGGATTCGTGGTGATAAACATTCGTGCCGAACATTGCTTTCCCCTAGCTCGTACGGAAAAGTGAGTTTTTGGGCAAGAGGCAGTCTACCATGCATATTTACCTCGCCTTTGCTCACCATGCATATTAACCTTGCCTTTTGCCCAAATCCCCGAATATCGTCTCCACGTTACCAGTCGGCGCTTCCAAGTGTCCAAAGTAAAGTTCTAACATGATAAGTACTTGCCAAAACAGTGCTTGCCATGCCGTTAAGGGAATTACACTAGGTGACGCATTTTGTGCACACTTTTTGTCACATACGTGTATCGGCCATATCGCCCTTTTGCGTACCTCGGATCGAAATGCCGTATATGGATGAAAGACAGGCCTTGTGGCGATAAACATTCGAGCCGATCATTGTTTTCCGGTAGCTCGTACGAAAAAGTGAGTTTTTGGGAAAAAGGCAGTTTACCATGCATATTTACCTCGCCTTTTGCTTACCATGCATATTAACCTTGCCTTTTGCCCAAATCCCCTAATATCGTCTCCCGTTACCAGTTGCCGCTTCCAAGTGTCCAAAGCATAGTTCCAACATGATAAGTACTTGCCGAAACGGTGCTTGCCATGCCGTTAAGGGAATTACACGCCGTGGCGCATTTTGTGCACACTTTTTGTCACATAGGTGTATCGGCCATATCGCGCTTTTGCGTACCTCGGATCGAAATGCCGTATATGGACGAAAGATAGACCTTGCGGCGATAAACATTCGTGCCGAACATTGCTTTCCGCTAGCTCGTACGGAAAAGTGAGTTTCTGGGTAAACGGAAGTTTACCATGCATATTTACCTCGCCTTTTGCTCACCATGCATATTAACCTTGCCTTTTGGCCAAATCCCCGAATATCGTCTCCGCGTTACCAGTTAGCGCTTCCAAGTGACCAAAGCAAAGTTCCAACATGATAAGTACTTGCCAAAACGGTGCTTGCCATGCCGTTAAGGGAATTACACTTGGTGGCGCATTTTGTGCACACTTCTTGTCACAAACGTGTATCGGCCATATCGCCCTTTTGCGTACCTCGGATTGAAATGCCATGTATGGACGAAAGATAGGCCTTGCGGCGATAAACATTCGTGCCGAACATTGCTTTCTGCTAGCTCGTACGGAAATGTGAGTTTTTGGGAAAAAGGCAGTTTAACATGCATATTTACCTCGCCTTTTCCTCACCATGCATATTAACCTTGCCTTTTGGCCAAATCCCCGAATATCGTCTCCGCGTTACCAGTTAGCGCTTCCAAGTGTTCGGATCAAAGTTCCAACATGATAAGTACTTGCCAAAACGGTGCTTGCCATGCCGTTAAGGGAATTACACTTGGTGGCGCATTTTGTGCACACTTTTTGATACATACGTGACTCGGCCATATCGCCCTTTTGCATACCTCGGATCGAAATGCCATGTATGGACGAAAGATAGTCCTTGAGACGATAAACATTCGTGTTCAACATTGCTTTCTGCTAGCTCGTACGAAAAAGTGAGTTTTTGGGCAAAAGGCAGTTTACCATGCATATTTACCTCGCCTTTTGCTCACCATGCATATTAACCTTGCCTTTTGGCCGAATCCCCGAATATCGTCTCCGCGTTACCAGTTAGCACTTTTAAGTGTTCGGATCAAAGTTCCATCATGATAAGTACTTGCCAAAACGGTGCTTGCCATGCCGTTAAGGGAATTACACTTGGTGGCGCATTTTGTGCACACTTTTGGTCACATACGTGTATCGGCCATATTGCCCTTTTGCGTACCTCGGATCGAAATGCCATGTATGGACGAAAGATAGTCCTCGTAGCGATTAACATTCGTGCCGAACATTGTTTTCCGGTAGCTCGTACGAAAAAGTGAGTTTTTGGGAAAAAGGCAGTTTACCATGAATATTTACCTCGTCTTTTGCTCACCATGCATATTAACCTTGCCTTTTGCCCAAACCCCCGAATATCGTCTCCGCGTTACCAGTTAGCGCTTGCAAGTGTCCAAAGCAAAGTTCCAACATGATAAGTACTTGCCAAAACGGTGCTTGCCATGCCGGTCAGGGAATTTCACGCGGTGGCGCATTTTGTGCACACTTTTTGTCACATACGTGTATCGGCCATATCGCCCTTTTGCGTACCTCGGATCGAAATGCCGTATATAGACAAAAGATAGGCCTCGTGGAGATAAACATTCGTGCCGAACATTGCTTTCCGCTAGCTCGTACGGAAAAGTGAGTTTTAGGGCAAGAGGCAGTTTACCATGGATATTTACCTCGCCTTTTGCTTCCCATGCATATTTACCTCGCCTTTTGGCCAAATCCCCGAATATCGTCTCCGCGTTACCAGTTAGCGCTTTCAAGTGTCCAAAGCAAAGTTCCAACATGATAAGTACTTGGCAAAACTGATCTTGCCATGCCGGTCCGGGAATTACACTTGGTGGCGCATTTTGTACACACTTTTTGTCACAAACGTGTATCGGCCATATCGCCCTTTTGCGTACCACGGATCGAAATGCCATGCCGGTCAGGGAATTACACTTGGTGGCGCATTTTGTGCACACTTTTTGTCACATACGTGTATCGGCCATATCGCCCTTTTGCGTACCTCGGATCGAAATGCCATGTATGTACGAAAGATAGTCGTTGAGACGATAAACATTCGTGTCGAACATTGCTTTCCGGTAGCTCGTACGGAAAAGTAAGTTTTTGGGGAAAAGGCAGTTTACCATGCATATTTATCTCGCCTTTTGCTCACCATGCATATTAACCTTGCCTTTTGGCCAAATCCCCTAATATCGTCTCCGCGTTACCAGTTAGCGCTTCCAAGTGTTCGGAACAAAGTTCCAACAAGATAAGTACTTGCCAAAACGGTGCTTGCCATGCCGGTAAGGGAATTACACTTGGTGGCGCATTTTGTGCACACTTTTTGTCACATACGTGTATCGGCCATATTGCCCTTTTGCGTACCTCGGATCGAAATGCCGTATAAGGATGAAAGATAGGCCTCGTGAGGATAAACATTCGTGCTGAACAATGCTTTCCACTAGCTCTTACGAAAAAGTGAGTTCTTGGGCAAAAGGCAGTTTACCACGCATATTTACCTCGCCTTTTGCTCACCATGCATATTAACCTTGCCTTTTGCCCAAATCCCCTAATATCGTCTCCGCGTTACCAGTTAGCGCTTCCAAGTGTTCGGAACAAAGTTCCAACAAGATAAGTACTTGCCAAAACGGTGCTTGCCATGCCGGTAAGGGAATTACACTTGGTGGCGCATTTTGTGCACACTTTTTGTCACATACGTGTATCGGCCATATTGCCCTTTTGCGTACCTCGGATCGAAATGCCATGTATGTACGAAAGATAGTCGTTGAGACGATAAACATTCGTGTCGAACATTGCTTTCCGGTAGCTCGTACGGAAAAGTAAGTTTTTGGGGAAAAGGCAGTTTACCATGCATATTTATCTCGCCTTTTGCTCACCATGCATATTAACCTTGCCTTTTGGCCAAATCCCCGAATATCGTCTCCGCGTTACCAGTTAGTGCTTCCAAGTGTTCGGATCAAAGTTCCAACATGATAAGTACTTGCCAAAACGGTGCTTGCCATGCCGTTAAGGGAATTACACTTCGTGGCGCATTTTTTGCACACTTTTTGTCACATACGTGTACCGGGCATATCACCCTTTTGCGTACCTCGGATCGAAATGCCGTTTATGAACGAAAGATAGGCCTTGTAGCGGATAACATTCGTGCCCAACATTGCTTTCCGCTAGCTCGTACGGAAAAGTGAGTTCTTGGGCAAAAGGCAGTTTACCATGCATATTTACCTTGCCTTTTGCTCACCATGCATATAAACCTTGCCTTTTGGCCAAATCCCCGAATATCGTCTCCGCGTTACCAGTAAGTGCTTCCAAGTGTTCGGATCAAAGTTCCAACATGATAAGTACTTGCCAAAACGGTGCTTGCCATGCCGTTAAGGGAATTACACTTCGTGGCGCATTTTGTGCACACTTTTTGTCACATACGTGTATCGGCCATATCGCCCTTTTGCGTACCTTGGATCGAAATGCCGTATATGGCCGAAAGATAGGCCTTGTAGCGGATAACATTCGTGCCCAACATTGCTTTCCGCTAGCTCGTACGGAAAAGTGAGTTCTTGGGCAAAAGGAAGTTTACCATGCATATTTACCTTGCCTTTTGCTCACCATGCATATTAACCTTGCCTTTGGCCAAATCCCCGAATATCGTCTCCGCGTTACCAGTTAGCGCATCCATGTGTCCAAAGCAAGGTTCCAACATGAAAAGTACTTGCCAAAACGGTGCTTGCCATGCCGTTAAGGGAATTACACGCCATGGCGCATTTTGTGCACACTTTTTGTCACATACGTGTATCGGCCATATCGCCCTTTTGCGTACCTCCGATCGAAATGCCATGTATGGACAAAAGATAGGCCTCAAGGCGATAAACATTCGTGCCAAACATTGCTTTCCGCTAGCTCGTACGGAAAAGTGAGTTTTTGGTCAAAAGGCAGTTTACCATGCATATTTACCTCGCCTTTTGCTCACCATGCATATTAACCTTGCCTTTTGGCCAAATCCCCGAATATCGTCTCCGCGTTACCAGTTAGCGCTTCCAAGTGTTCGGAGCAAAGTTCCAACATGATAAGTACTTGCCAAAACAGTGCTTGCCATGCCGTTAAGGGAATTACACGCGGTGGCGCATTTTGTGCACACTTTTTGTCACATACGTGTATCGGCCATATCGCCCTTGTGCGTACCTCCGATCGAAATGCCATGTATGGACAAAAGATAGGCCTTGTGGCGATAAACATTCGTGCCAAACATTGCTTTCCGCTAGCTCGTACGGAAAAGTGAGTTTTTGGTCA
Organism: Anopheles coustani; assembly: GCF_943734705.1. Lineage (NCBI taxonomy): Eukaryota > Metazoa > Arthropoda > Insecta > Diptera > Culicidae > Anopheles > Anopheles coustani. The sequence goes on from NW_026525383.1 coordinate 42,871, forward strand.
AAAGGCAGTTTACCATGCATATTTACCTCGCCTTTTGCTCACCATGCATATTAACCTTGCCTTTTGCCCAAATCCCCTAATATCGTCTCCGCGTTACCAGTTAGCGCTTCCAAGTGTTCGGAACAAAGTTACAACAAGATAAGTACTTGCCAAAACTGTGCTTGCCATGCCGTTAAGGGAATTACACTTGGTGGCGCATTTTGTGCACACTTTTTGTCACATACGTGTATCGGCCATATCGCCCTTTTGCGTACCTCGGATCGAAATGCCATGTATGGACGAAAGATAGTCCTTGAGACGATAAACATTCGTGCGGAACATTGCTTTCCGCTAGCTCGTACGGAAAAGTGAATCTTTGGGCAAAAGGCAGTTTACCATGCATATTTACCTCGCCTTTTGCTCACCATGCATATTAACCTTGCCTTTTGCCCAAATCCCCTAATATCGTCTCCGCGTTACCAGTTAGCGCTTCCAAGTGTTCGGATCAAAGTTCCAACATGATAAGTACTTGCCAAAACAGTGCTTGCCATGCCGTTCCGGGAATTACACGCGGTTGCGCATTTTGTGCACAATTTTTGTCACATACGTGTATCGGCCATATCGCCCTTTTGCGTACCTCGGATCAAAATGCAGTATATGGACAAAAGATAGGCCTTGTGGCGATGAACATTCGTGTCAAACATTGCTTTCCGCTAGCTCGAACAGAAAAATGAGTTTTTGGGCAAAACGCAGTGCACCATGCATATTTACCTTGCCATATGGCCAAGTTCTCGCCACGAACGGTCAACGACCAATATGACCGTCTTTAGTTCATGGGAAAAAAATGTTTTCCGTTGAGTATGAGTGCAGAAGCGAAGAACGAACTAAGCAGGCTGACCGTGAATTATCGAATTGGTTCTATCAAGGTCAGGGTTGCTCGGTGCACACGTCGCGTGGCTGGAATTCGGCGGAAAAAGAACCGTTACCATGATTTGCGCGTCGCCGTTAACACATTGGGGGCTTTGGCCCTCCAGGAAAAACTGATTCGGTACGGTAGCATACCGGTTGCGGTGTGCTTGGCGAATACTTTAGCCTACTTAAATTCGGAGAAAAATAAACCGTTGGTTAAACTAGGTCCCGGCCATATCCCCCTCTTTAACTGCTTCGTTTACTAACACCAATGGAATGGATCGCGCTTGAATGTGGAGAAATGGTTTAACTAGCTAAGCAAAAGCGAAACGTTAGCAGGTTTTTCTATCACCATTTTGTCAATACTTTATGCGCATTTTATGAACTCTAAAAAAAAGTGAAAACCCTGTGCGGCACATTTGGCGTCACGGGGCGTAGTCTCAGGTGCTTACCCATTATTTTCATGAAAACATATTTTTTTCGAACAACTCAACAAAATGCATATAAAAAGACGCGTAAAATTATTTTGAAATGAACGCCGCAAACCGCAGTTCGATCGGATGGGATTTGAGAGAAAGAGAAGCAAAAAACTGGTGTTTGGACACGTGGTTCGGGAAAAAATGGTCGCAAAAAATTTTCGAGTTCACAGTCGATCCAAACACCAATAGACGCGCAAAATTATTTTAAAATTTTTAGTAAAAACCGCAGCCCAATTGCGGAAAAATTGACGAAGATTTTAGCAAAAAACTTAATGACGTCCGGAATGCTCGGTGGTCAAATCGGCCCTGCTGGCAAATCAACCACTCGAATCTAGCCCCGCTGTCAACCGAAGTACTCGAATTTTTCGAGCAAAGTCGAGCAAGCACATAAAGTGTAGGAAAGATGGTTTTAAATGTCGGTGGTGCAAAAGGGACCAACGTTGGTGCGCCCGAACATACCCCAACCACCCCTTACCCCCCACATCTTACCGCCCTGCACCCTCGAACTCACTCCGCGGGATAATTTCCCGTAACAATGAACTCAATCCGCGGTACGTCGGTCGGCTAAACGGCTAAGTTGTAGATCGTGACGAGGTGAGACTATTTGCTTATTATTCATTTTTCCCTCCGATCCCTCTTACCCCCCGCAAATCGTCCTACAAAGTGCACTTTGGCCGACTAAGTTCCCAAATTTTGTGGTCATCAACCAATATCTTCGTGTTCTTTCAAGTTAGCTTATTCAAACTTAAGGGTTTGAGTGAGTTTCGGATTTCTCAAATAATAAATGATCTTTGTTTCGATTTCATCAAATTTTCTTTTGCATTTTTTTTATGTTAATAATCAAATGTCATTTTACCAGTATAAACTTCTCACTTTTTAAAATATTGAAGCCTTATTAAAAATTCAACTAAAATAGGGATGAAACGGGGAATTTTGAATGGTGATTATTGAATAAAAAAGAAATGATAAAAAAATGGTCTTTTAAAAATAATGTTTAACACCCAAAGTGCGGCAGTCCACGTTTTCTTATTTTTAAGGAACTCAACGATCAGGTGATGCGGACGTATCGTCTTTAATCAGCTTTAGTCCAACATTTCTAAAATCATTTAAAAAAAAAACGATTATGAGAATTGCATATGGTATTTTAATCGAATTTGATAATGGAAAAAAAAACAGAAAAAACCTATTTACAAACCTTTTGAGCAACAAAGACTACAAGTCAATTTTCCACTTGGCCTTCAGCTGCACGTATCTTAGATATACCTTTGCTTTCTGCTTTGGAAGCATACTCAAAAATTTTTTAAGGTCGGCGAAGTATTGTTTCTGCATGTCTTTTCTGTTTCTTGCGATGATTTGCTTTGAGGCATTCGAAAGCTTTTTAAATGACTCCCGCAGACTGCTTGCTTTCCCAGTGTAAATGAATCGTGCAAAAAACTCAAGCGATGTTCTGTGAAATACAATTTGGGAATGATTTGGTTTTGTACTTGACGACATATAAAAGTACACGTTGTTGTGGCATTCTTACCTTGGTGGAAGGGTGGGTTCCCGCAGCCTACCGCTGTTTGGAGTTTTTTTTCCTTTAAACGTCGCGCCAGGCCTATTACGACTGATTTAGTAAAAAGAAGTAATTTTTAAAAAATATTCATCAGCATCTGGACCAAACAACTTCTCTTACCGTTCCTTGCCACTCCTTTCGTGAATAAGTGTTTCTTTCAAAAGGCGTATGTATTCATTCCTTGCATCATCAGATAGGCTTTCAATATATTGTGGCGCCTCCTGCAGGAAAAGTTCTTGCGCGTTTTTCTTCACTGTTTCAATGACGCTCTTTAGTCGTCTTGACAGCCCCTCGAAGGTTTTTTTGCACTCCATCGGATCACCAAAATAGAGAAACTGGTTATAAAATTGAAGCAAATTGCTGTTGGAAATAGGCAGAAATAGTTTAGTATTGTGTAACGGACCATTTTCGACGCAAAAACGTTTTTTCAAGAAATACCTTGGTGGTGGCTCAACAAATTGTGATGAGTGTAGCATCTGTGCCGGAGTGGTAACCCTTAAAATATAAAAAAAAATATGTTTGTCAATCTAAGCAACGAAACATTCAAAACATATTTGCACACCAGCTTGCCAAAGAACGGTTCTATGTTTTTACTGACCACCTTCATTGTACAAAACATTTCTATCTTTAGCGAACCAATGTTGCTTTGCATGCGAATACACATCGCCATGAAAGCCTCATATTATTTAAATGAAAAACTTACGTTTCTGCTTGCCTGTCAGATGATGCAGTTGAATGGACATCGCTGCTGATAGCACAGCGCATTGACTGCACGTAGTGTGTCAGCATTTGCTGGTGGCGAGGCTTTTTCTCTGACGGGAGCAAGTCGATGTAGTCAGCCATTTTTGAAACAAACGCAGCTTGTTTTTTTCTGAGCTCGGTTTGCAGCGCTTGTTTTTGTGCGGCAGTTAATTCCTTATACTGCTTAATGGCTGCCTTGCGCCACGCAACCGCCGGAATTGATTTGTTTTTATTGGAAAACTTGTGCATAAAATATTCGCTGAGTTGAAGTGGCACGTATTTTGGCTTCTCAGCATTTTTGTTATCCATTTTTTTCGTCGTCGTACTGAAAAAAAAACAAAACAATTAGATTACACAACAAAAAACCATCGTTTTAAATATAAACAGTTATAAGAGCATCTTTCAACGCTGCTCGATATATGCAGGCCAATTCTATATATTTTCCTGTCCCACATAGACCCTTAACTATGACCTGGGGGGAAATAGGTGGGGCTTGGGTTTGAACGGGGGTGTAGGGTGTGTTCTGGTGAAACCAGAGTGGTCACTTGCCCGGCACCGAGGCTCAAACCAGTTTTCCCCCCACTTTCATGTTGTTTCCTGCACTTGCTCGAAACTTTCGAGCAGAATCGAGCAGTCGCTGTGCTGGTTGGGCGTGCCGGTCCGGAAAAACCCATGGTGTTAAATTTTTTTTTGTCAAAATTCTAGTTTAAAGCAAATTCTTCTGTGGTTTTCACTGCAATATCCTTTACAACACATCACTGAGCACTTAAAAAAAAAATTATCAACTTTGCTTGACCACATGTCATGTTTTTAATGTATTGCAACTAGTGTCACCCGATGTGCCGATTTTGAATCAATATCCGATTCGGCAAATCTTTACCGCTTTGGAAGCGATTTTTACTAAAAATTCACTCACTTTTATGAAATCACTTGAGTTTTTCACTTTCTTCACTTTTCACGTTTCTGCTCGGAGTCGTCCGTACTGCTCGGAGGTCGGAAGCAAAAGAGAATCTACCTCGTGGTCGATTCTGACAGATGTCATTTTTCATGGTGCTTAAGACTTAAGGTAGGGTTAGCATAAGATACTTGAACTAGAGGTAAAAACATGATCAAGGTGTCTAGGAACTTCTGGACTATTCGGTTATCAAACCGGCCCTGCTGGCAAATCAAGCACTCGAATCTCGCCCTCCTGTCCACCGGAGTACTCGAATTTTTCGAGCAAAGTCGAACAAGCACGAATAGTGTAGGAAAGATGGTTTTAAATGTCCGTGATGCACGAGTGACCAATGTTGGTGTGGCCAAACATACCCCATCCACCTCGTACCACCTCATATTACCGCCCTGCACCCATTACAACTTTGGAGATGGTTCGAAGCACTTTTTATGTAATTCCAACCAAACCAAAACAACTTAGAAGGTGGTTCGAAGCACTTTTTATAAATTTCCGACCACATCAAAACAACTTCCTAGGTGGTTCGAAGAATTTTTACGTAATTCCAACCAAACTAAAACAACTTTGGAGATGGTTCGAAGCACTTTCTACGTATTTCTTACCACACCAAAAAAACTTTGAAGGTGGTTTGAAGCACTTTTTACGTAATTTCAACCAAACTAAAACAACTTTGAAGGTGGTTCGGAGCTTGTTTTTAAATTCTCGACCACATCAAAACAACTTCCTAGGTGGTTCGAAGCACTTTTCACGTATTCCCAAACACACCAAAACAACTTTGAAGGTGGTTCGAAGCACTTTCTACGTATTTCAAACCACCTTAAATCAATTTTGAAGGTGGTTCGAAGCACTTTTTACGTAATTCCAATCAAACTAAAACAACTTTGAAGGTGGTTCGGAGCTTGTTTTTAAATTCTCGACCACATCAAAACAACTTCCTAGGTGGTTCGAAGCACTTTTAACGTATTCCCAAACACACCAAAACAACTTTGAAAGTGGTTCGAAGCACTTTTTACGTAATTCCAACCAAACCAAAACAACTTCGGAGATGAAGGCCCCGTGCTTGGTACGTTCCGGTAAAAATCTATTTTGGAAAGTAGACCAGTAAGCGTTTCGAAGCATAGCGTATCTCTTCGGTATCTAGAATACAAAGTTAAACCACCCCCGTGCGTGATGATCGGATAAATACAGCCGAAACGGTGGGTATGGGTGACGTACCGCGGATTGAGTTCTTGGGTACGGGAAATTATCCCGCGGAGTGAGTTCGAGGGTGCAGGGCGGTAAGATGTGGGGGGTCAGAGGTGGTTGGGGTATGTTCGGGCGCACCAACGTAGGACCCTTTTGCACCACCGACATTTAAAACCATCTTTCCTACACTTTTCGTGCTTGCTCGACTTTGCTGGAAAAATTCGAGTACTTCGGTTGACAGCGGGGCTAGATTCGAGTAGTTGATTTGCCAGCGGGGCCGATTTGACTACCGAACATTCCAGACGTCGAAAAGTTTTTTGCTAAAATCTTCGTCAATTTTCCCCCAATTGGTCTGCGGTTTTTATTAAAAATTTTAAAATAATTTTGCGCGTCTATTGGTATTTGGATCGACTGCGAACTCGAAAATTTTTTGTGACCATTTTTCCCCGAACCACGTGTCCAAACACCAGTTTTTTGCTTCTCTTTGCCTCAAATTCCATCCGATTGAACTGCGGTTTGCGGCATTCAATTTATAATAATTTTACGCGTCTTTTTATATGCATTTTGTTGAGTTGTTCGCAAAATATATTTTTTCATGAAAATAATGGGTTAGCACCCGAGACTACGCCCCGTGACGCCAAATGTGCCGCACTGGGTTTATTACTTTTTTTTAGTGTTCATAAAATGCGCATAAAGTATTGACAAAATTGTGATGGAAAAACCTGCTAACGTTTCGCTTTTGCTTTGGTAGTAAACCATTACTCCACATTCAAGGGCGATCTATTCCATTGGTGTTAGTAAACGAAGCAGTAAAAGAGGGGGACATGGCCGGGACCAAGTCAAACCAACGGTTTATTTTTCTCCGAATTTAAGTAGGCTAACGTATTCGCCAAGCACACCGCAGCCGGTATGCTACCCTACCGAACCAGTTTCTTCTGAAAGGTCAATACCACCAATGTGTTAACGGCGTCGCGCAAATCATACTAACGGTTCTTTTTCCGCCGAATTCCAGCCACGCGACGTGTGCACCGAGCAACCCTGCCCTTGATAGAACCAATTCGCTAATTCACGGTCAGTCTGCTTATTTCGTTCTTCGCTTCTGCACTCATACTCAAAGGACAACATTTTTTTCCCATGAACTAAACTCGGTCATTTGTGTCGTTGACCGTTCGTGGCGCAAACTTGGCCATATGGCGAAGTAAATATGCATGGTAAACTGCCATTTGCCCAAAAACTCACTTTTGCGTACGAGCTAGCGGAAAGCAATGTTCCGCACGAATGTTTATCGCCACAAGGCCTATCTTTCATCCATACATGGCATTTCGATCCGAGGTACGCAAAAGGGCGATATGGCCGATACACGTATGTGACAAAAAGTGTGCACAAAATGCGCCACCAAGTGAAATTCCCTTAACGGCATGGCCAGCACTGTTTTGGCAAGTACCTATCATGTTGGAACTTTGATGCGAACACTTGGAAGCGCTAACTGGTAACGCGGAGACGATATTCGGGGATTTGGGCAAGAGGCAAGGTTAATATGCATGGTGAGCAAAAGGCAAGGTAAATATGCATGGTAAACTGCCTTTTGCCCAAAAACTCACTTTTCCGTACGAGCTAGCGGAAAGCAATGTTCGGCACGAATGTTTATCGCCACAAGGCCTATCTTTCGTCCATATACGGCATTTCGATCCGAGGTACGCAAAAGGGCGATATGGCCGATACACGTATGTGACAAAAAGTGTGCACAAAATGCGCCACCAAGTGTAATTCCCTTAACGGCATGGCAAGCACCGTTTTGGCAAGTACTTATCATGTTGGAACTTTGCTCCGAACACTTGCAAGCGCTAACTGGTAACGCGGAGACGATATTCGGGGATTTGGCCAAAAAGCAAGGTTAATATGCATGGTAAGCAAAAGGCGAGGTAAATATGCATGGTAAACTGCCTCTTGCCCTAAAACTCACTTTTCCTTACGAGCTAGCGGAAAGCAATGTTCCGCACGAATGTTTATCGTTTTGAGGCCTATCTTTTGTCCATACATGGCATTTCGATCCGAGGTACGCAAAAGGGCGATATGGCCGATACACGTATGTGACAAAAAGTGTGCACAAAATGCGCCACCGCGTGAAATTCCCGGACCGGCATGGCAAGCACCGTTTTGGCAAGTACTTATCATGTTGGAACTTTGCTCCGAACACTTGCAAGCGCTAACTGGTAACGCGGAGACGATATTCGGGGATTTGGCCAAAAAGCAAGGTTAATATGCATGGTGAGCAAAAGGCGAGGTAAATATGCATGGTAAACTGCCTCTTGCCCTAAAACTCACTTTTTCGTACGATCTAGCGGAAAGCAATGTTCGGCACGAATGTTAATCGCCTCAAGGCCTATCTTTCGTCCATTTACGGCATTTCGATTCGAGGTACGCAAAAGGGCGATATGGCCGATTCACGTATGTGACAAAAAGTGTGCACAAAATGCGCCACCGCGTGTAATTCCCTTAACGGCATGGCAAGCACCGTTTTGGCAAGTACTTATCATGTTGGAACTTTGATCCGAACACTTGGAAGCGCAAACTGGTAACGCGGAGAAGATATTCGGGGATTTGGCCAAAAGGCAAGGTTAATATGCATGGTGAGCAAAAGGCAAGGTAAATATGCATGGTAAACTGCCTTTTGCCCGTAAACTCACTTTTCCGTACGAGCTAGCGGAAAGCAATGTTCGGCACGAATGTTTATCGCTACATGGCCTATCTTGCGTCCATATACGGTATTTCAATCCGAGGTACGCAAAAGGGCGATATGGCCAGTACACCTTTGTGACAATAAGTGTGCACAAAATGCGCCACCAAGTGTAATTCCCTGACCGGCATGGCAAGCACCGTTTTGGCAAGTACTTATCATGTTGGAACTTTGCTTTGGACACTTGAAAGCGCTTACTGGTAACGCGGAGACGATATTCGGGGATTTCGGTAAAAGGCAAGGTTATTATGCATGGTAAGCAAAAGGCGAGGTAAATATGCATGGTAAACTGCCTTTTGCCCGTAAACTCACTTTTCCGTACGAACTAGTGGAAAGAAATGTTCGGCACGAATGTTTATCGCTACGAGGCCTGTCTTTTGTTCATATACGGCATTACGATCCGAGGTACGCAAAAGGCCGACATGGCCGATACAAGTATGTGACAAAAAGTGTGCACAAAATGCGCCACCGCATGAAATTCCGGGACCGGCATGGCAAGCACTGTTTTGGCAATTACTTATCATGTTGGAACTTTGCTCCCAACACTTGGAAGTGCTAACTGGTAACGCGGAGACGATATTCGGGGATTTGGCCAAAAGGCAAGGTTAATATGCATGGTGAGCAAAAGGCGAAGTAAATATGCATGGTAAACTGCCTCCTGCCCAAACACTCACTTTTTCGTACGAGCTAGCGGAAAGCGGTGTTCGGCGCGAATGTTTATCGCCAAATGGCCTATCTTTCGTCCATATACGGCATTTCGATCCGAGGTACGCAAAAGGGCGATATGGCCGATACACGTATGTGACAAAAAGTGTGCACAAAATGCGCCACCAAGTGTAATTCCCTTAACGGCATGGCAAGCACCGTTTTGGCAAGTACTTATCATGTTGGAACTTTGCTTTGGATACTTGGAAGCGCTAACTGGTAACGCGGAGACGATATTCGGGGATTTGGCCAAAAGGCAAGGTTAATATGCATGGTGAGCAAAAGGCGAGGTAAATATGCATGGTAAACTGCCTCTTGCCCTAAATCTCACTTTTCCGTACGAGCTAGCGGAAAGCAATGTTCGGCACGAATGTTTATCCCCACAAGGCCTATCTTTCGTCCATATTCGGCATTTCGATCCGAGGTACGCAAAAGGGCGATATGGCCAGTACACCTTTGTGACAATAAGTGTGCACAAAATGCGCCACCAAGTGTAATTCCCTGACCGGCATGGCAAGCACCGTTTTGGCAAGTACTTATCATGTTGGAACTTTGCTTTGGACACTTGAAAGCGCTTACTGGTAACGCGGAGACGATATTCGGGGATTTCGGTAAAAGGCAAGGTTTATATGCATGGTAAGCAAAAGGCGAGGTAAATATGCATGGTAAACTGGCTTTTGCCAAAAAACTCACTTTTCCGTACGAGCTAGCGGAAAGCAATGTTGAGCACGAATGTTAATCGCCACAAGGCCTGTCTTTCGTCAATATACGGCATTTCAATCAAAGGTACGCAAAAGGGCGATATGGCCGATACACGTTTGTGACAAAAAGTGTGCACAAAATGCGCCACCAAGTGTAATTCCCTTAACGGCATGGCAAGCACCGTTTTGGCAAGTACTTATCATGTTGGAACTTTGATCCGAACACTTGGAAGCGCTAACTGGTAACGCGGAGACGATATTCGGGGATTTGGGCAAAAGGCAAGGTTAATATGCATGGTGAGCAAAAGGCGAGGTAAATATGCATGGTAAACTGCCTTTTGCCCAACAACTCACTTTTCCGTACGAACTAGTGGAAAGAAATGTTCCGCACGAATGTTTATCGCCACGAGGCTTATCTTTCGTCCATATACGGCATTTCGATCCGAGGTACGCAAAAGGGCGATATGGCCGATACACGTATGTGACAAAAAGTGTGCACAAAATGCGCCACCGCGTGTAATTCCCTTAACGGCACGGCAAGCACCGTTTTGGCAAGTACTTATCATGTTGGAACTTTGATCCGAACACTTACAAGCACTAACTGGTAACGCGAAGCCGATATTCGGGGATTTGGCCAGAAGGCAAGGTTAATATGCATGGTGAGCAAAAGGCGAGGTAAATATGCATGGTAAACTGCCTCTTGCCCTAAATCTCACTTTTCCGTACGAGCTAGCGGAAAGCAATGTTCGGCACGAATGTTAATCGCTACAAGGCCTATCTTTCGTTCATATAAGGCATTTCGATCCGAGGTACGCAAAAGGGCGATATGGCCGATACACGTATGTGACAAAAAGTGTGCACAAAATGCGCCACCGCGTGTAATTCCCTTAACGGCATGGCAAGCACTGTTTTGGCAAGAACTTATCATGTAAGAACTTTGATCCGAACACTTTGAAGCGCTAACTGGTAACGCGGAGACGATATTCGGGGATTTGGGCAAAAGGCAAGGTTAATATGCATGGTGAGCAAAAGGCGAGGTAAATATGCATGGTAAACTGCCTCTTCCCAAAAAACTCACTTTTCCGTACGAGCTAGCGGAAAGCAATGTTCGGCACGAATGTTAATCGCTACAAGGCCTATCTTTCGTCCATATACGGCATTTCGATCCGAGGTACGCAAAAGGGCGATATGGCCGATACACGTATGTGACAAAAAGTGTGCACAAAATGCGCCACCGCGTGTAATTCCCTTAACGGCACGGCAAGCACCGTTTTGGCAAGTACTTATCATGTTGGAACTTTGATCCGAACACTTACAAGCTCTAACTGGTAACGCGAAGCCGATATTCGGGGATTTGGCCAGAAGGCAAGGTTAATATGCATGGTGAGCAAAAGGCGAGGTAAATATGCATGGTAAACTGCCTCTTGCCCTAAATCTCACTTTTCCGTACGAGCTAGCGGAAAGCAATGTTGGGCACGAATGTTCATCGCAACAAGGCCTATCTTTCGTCCATATACTGCATTTCGATCCGAGGTACGCAAAAGGGCGTTATGGCCGATACACGTATGTGACAAAAAGTGTGAACAAAATGCGCCACCGCGTGTAATTCCCGGAACGGCATGGCAGTGACCGTTTTGGCAAGTACTTATCATGTTGGAACAGTGCTTTGGACACTTGGAAGCGCTAACTGGTAACGCGGAGACGATATTCGGGGATTTGGCCAAAAGGCAAGGTTAATATGCATGGTGAGCAAAAGGCGAGGTAAATATGCATTTTAAACTGCCGTATACCCAAAAACTCACTTTTCCGTACGAGCTAGTGGAAAGCAATGTTCGGCACGAATGTTAATCGCCTCGAGGCCTATCTTTCGTCCATACTTGGCATTTCGATCCGAGTTTCGCAAAAGGGCGATATGGCCCATACACGTATGTGACAAAAAGTGTGCACAAAATGCGCCACCAAGTGTAATTCCCGGACCGGCATGGCAAGCACCGTTTTGGCAAGTACTTATCATATAGGAACTTTGATCCGAACACTTGGAAGCGCTAACTGGTAACGCGGAAGCGATACTCGGGGATTTGGGCAAAAGGCAAGGTTAATATGCATGGTAAGCAAAAGGCGAGGTAAATATGTATGGTAAACTGCCTTCTGCCCCAAAACTCACTTTTCCGTACGAGCTAGCGTAAAGCAACATTCGGCACGAATATTTATCTTTACGAGGCCTATCTTTCGTCCATATACGGCATTTCGATACGAGGTACGCTAAAGGGCGATATGGCCGATTAACCTATTTGACAAAAAGTGTGCACAAAATGCGCCACCAAGTGTAATTCCTAGACCGGCATGGCAAGCACCGTTTTGACAAGTACTTATCATGTTGGAACTTTGCTTGGGACATCTGGAAGCGCTAACTGCTAACGCAGAGACGATAATCGGGGATTTGGGCAAAATTCAAGGTTAATATGCATGGTGAGCAAAAGGCAAGGTTAATATGCATGGTAAACTGCCTTTAGCCCAAAAACTCACTTTTCCGTACGAGCTAGCGGAAAGCAATTAAAATTATTATTATTCTTTATTCAAGATTCAACAGGTGAATTACCCCAATGAATCGTCTGTTTTAACAAATAGTTTACAAAACAATCTTCAGTTAACATTTATAACTAATTACTATGCCAACATTGGACAAGTGATTCCTTAACAGTAACAGAGGTTCGGTTAAAATCTATTCGATTGCTAAACTTATTCACAGAACGACACATTGCGAGTATCGGGGCATTTTCAGCGTACCTCGTTGTAGTAGGATTCACATATAGGAACTCATTATTACGCGTAGAATAAACAGGAACACGAACAGGACATTGACTCAAAATATATGGTGCATCAATTTCACCAGTCAGCAATTTGAACAAAAACATGGCTTGAGCCACACCTCTCCTACTGTTCGGCACTAATGTTTATCGCTACAATGCCTATTTTTCGTCCATATACGGCATTTCGATCCGAGGTACGCAAAAGGGCGATATGGCCGATACACGTATGTGACAATAAGTGTGCACAAAATGCGCCACCAAGTGTAATTCCCTTAACGGCATGGCAAGCACCGTTTTGGCAAGTACTTATCATGTTGGAACTTTGATTCGAACACTTGGAAGCGCTAACTGGTAACGCGGAGACGATATTCGGGGATTTGGGCCAAAAGGCAAGGTTAATATGCATGGTGAGCAAAAGGCGAGGTAAATATGCATGGTAAACTGCCTTCTGCCCAAGAACTCACTTTTCCGTACGAGCTAGCGGAAAGCAATGTCGGCACGAATGTTTATCGCTACATGGCCTATCTTTCGTCTTTATACGGCATTTCGATCCGAGGTACGCAAAAGGGCGATATGGCCGATACACGTATGTGACAAAAAGTGTGCACAAAATGCGCCACCAAGTGTAATTTCCAGACCGGCATGGTAAACACCGTTTTGGCAAGTACTTATTATGTTGGAACTTTGATCCGAACACTTGGAACCGCTAACTGGTAACGCGGAGACGATATTCGGGGATTTGGCAAAAAGTCAAGGTTAATATGCATGGTGAGCAAAAGGCGAGGAAAATATGCATGGTAAACTGCCTTTTGCCCAAAAACTCACTTTTCCGTACGAGCTAGCGGAAAGCAATGTTTGGCACGAATGTTTATCGCTACATGGCCTATCTTTCGTCCATTTACGGCATTTCGATTCGAGGTACGCAAAAGGGCGATATGGCCGATTCACGTATGTGACAAAAAGTGTGCACAAAATGCGCCACCAAGTGTAATTCCCTTAACGGCATGGCAAGCACCGTTTTGGCAAGTACTTATCATGTTGGAACTTTGATCCAAACACTTGGAAGCGCTAACTGGTAACGCGGAGATGATATTCGGGGATTTGGGCCAAAGGCAAGGTTAATATGCATGGTGAGCAAAAGGCGAGGTAAATATGCATGGTGAACTGCCTTTGGCCCAAAAACTCACTTTTTCGTACGAGCTAGCGGAAAGCAATGTTCGGTACGAATGTTTATCGTCACAAGGCCTATCTTTCGTCCATGTAAGGCATTTCGATACGAGGTACTCAAAGGGGCGATATGGCCGATACACGTATGTGACAAAAAGTGTGCACAAAATGCGCCACCAAGTGTAATTCCCTTAACGGCATGGCAAGCACTGTTTTGGCAAGTATTTATCATGTTGGAACTTTGGTTCGAACACTTGCAAGCGATAACTGGTAACGCGGAGACGATATTCGGGGATTTGGGCAAAAGGCAAGGTTAATATGCATGGTGAGCAAAAGGCAAGGTAAATATGCATGGTAAACTGCCTTTTGCCCAAAAACTCACTTTTCCGTACGAGCTAGCGGAAAGCAATGATCGACACGAATGTTTATCACCACGAGGCCTATCTTTCGTCTTTTCTCGGCATTTCGATCCGAGGTACGCAAAAGGGCGATATGGCCGATACACGTATGTGACAAAAAGTGTGCACAAAATGCGCCACCGCGTGTAATTCCCTTAACGGCATGGCAAGCACCGTTTTGGCAAGTACTTATCATGTTGGAAATTTGATCCGAACACTTGGAAGCGCTAACTGGTAACGCGGAGACGATATTCGGGGATTTGGGCAAAAGGCAAGGTTAATATGCATGGTGAGCAAAAGGCAATGTAAATATGCATGGTAAACTGCCTTCTGCCCAAGAACTCACTTTTCCGTACGAGCTAGCGGAAAGCAATGTTGGGCACGAATGTTTATCGCTACATGGCCTATCTTTCGTCCATATACGGCATTTCGATCCGAGGTACGCAAAAGGGCGATATGGCCGATACACGTATGTGACAAAAAGTGTGCACAAAATGCGCCACCAAGTGTAATTCCCTTAACGGCATGGCAAGCACCGTTTTGGCAAGTACTTATCATGTTGGAACTTTGATTCGAACACTTGGAAGCGCTAACTGGTAACGCGGAGACGATATTCGGGGATTTGGCCAAAAGGCAAGGTTAATATGCATGGTGAGCAAAAGGCGAGGTAAATATGCATGGTAAACTGCCTTTTGCATAAAAACTCACTTTTCCGTACGAGCTAGTGGAAAGCGATGTTCGACACGAATGTTAATTTTTACGAGTCCTATCTTTCGTTCATATACGGCATTTCGATCCGAGGTACGCAAAAGGGCGATATGGCCGATACACGTATGTGACAAAAAGTCTGCACAAAATGCGCCATGGCGTGTAATTCCCTTAACGGCATGGCAAGCACTGTTTTGGCAAGTACTTATCATGTTGGAACTTTGCCTTGGACACTTGGAAGCGTTAACTGGTAACGCGGAGACGATATTCGGGGATTTGGGCAAAAGGCAAGGTAAATATGCATGGTGAGCAAAAGGCGAAGTAAATATGCATGGTAAACTGCCTTTTGCCAAAAAACTCACTTTTTCGTACGAGCTAGCGGAAAGCAATGTTCGGCACGAATGTTTATCGCTACATGGCCTATCTTTCGTCGATATACGGCATTTCGATCCGAGGTACGCAAAAGGGCGATATGGCCGATACACGTATGTGACAAAAAGTGTGCACAAAATGCGCCACCAAGTGTAATTCCCTTAACGGCATGGCCAGCACCGTTTTGGCAAGTACTTATCATGTTGGAACTTTGGTTCGAACACTTGGAAGCGCTAACTGGTAACGCGGAGACGATATTCGGGGATTTGGGCAAAAGGCAAGGTTAATATGCATGGTGAGCAAAAGGCGAGGTAAATATGCATGGTAAACTGCCGTATACCAAAAAACTCACTTTTCCGTACGAGTTAGCGGAAAGCAATGTTCGGCACGAATGTTTATCGCTACATGGCCTATCTTTCGTCCATATACGGTATTTCGATCCGAGGTACGCAAAAGGGTGATATGGCCGATACACTCATGTGACAAAAAGTGTGCACAAAATGCGCCAACGCGTGTAATTCCCTTAACGGCATGGCAAGCACCGTTTTGGCAAGTACTTATCATGTTGGAACTTTCGTTTGGACACTTGGAAGCGCTAACTGGTAACGCGGAGACGATATTCGGGGATTTGGGCAAAAGGCAAGGTTAATATGCATGGTGAGCAAAAGGCGAGGTAAATATGCATGGTAAACTGCCTTTTGCCCAAGAACTCACTTTTGCATACGAGCTAGCGGAAAGCAATGTTCGACACGAATGCTCATCGCCATGAGGCCTATCTTTCGTCCATACATGGCATTTCGATCCGAGGTACGCAAAAGGGCGATATGGCCGATACACGTATGTGACAAAAAGTGTGCACAAAATGCGCCACCAAGTGTAATTCCCTTAACGGCATGGCAAGCACCGTTTTGGCAAGTACTTATCATGTTGGAACTTTGCTTTGGACACTTGGAAGCGTTAACTCGTAACGCGGAGACGATATTCGGGGATTTGGCCAAAAGGCAAGGTTAATATGCATGGTGAGCAAAAGGCAAGGTAAATATACATGTTAAACTGCCTTTTGAACGAAAACTCACTTTTCCGTACGAGCTAGCGGAAAGCAATAATCAGCACGAATGTTTATCTTTACATAGCCTATCTTTCGTCCATATACGGCATTTCGATCCGAGGTACGCAAAAGGGCGATATGGCCGATACACGTTTGTGACTAAAAAAGTGCACAAAATGCGCCTTGGCCGGCACTTGCCAAAATCATACTTGAACCACGAATACCGCCCAGGTGCTATGAGATAGTTGTTAAGCGAAAACTATTTTAAAATTAGATGGGCGTATACGAAACACTTATTACATGGGGACAACCTGGTCAGAGGGCTGCAAGTTGGTCATATGGCCTGATGATCGTTCTTGGCGTACACTTGGTGTACCAAGGTTAGGTACCTTTCATGAATTATAACTCGGACGGTTTGCGTCTGAGCGACAAAAAAGGAAAAGAATTAGAAAAGTCTTGAATGGGACAATTAAGGAAAAATGTGAGCAAAAAATCAGCAAGTCCAGGCGCGAAGCTATTAGTGAAACATAGAGCAAAATGCGTCCTTAAACTAATGAAATGGGACTTTGACCAAGAATACCGGCAAGTTGAAGAAGAGATACCAAGTTGACGTAGAACATTTATAATTAGTGCGTGATATGCCCAATAAAAAAATACGCAGGGTCAAGGTGGTAGCTTGCCTCCAAAGTGGAGTTATCGGTGATTCATGGTATGCACCCAAGTAAGGTCAAAACAGCTTAAGGTACCTCTTATGTCGGAATATTCGTGGAAACTTTTTTCAAAATTTTGTGGTCGTGTGAGATGACAAACAACGCTGAAGAAAACAAGAAAATTTCGGTGCAAACTGCGAACAAATCGGTGGAAAATTGACCAAACGGCGAGAGAAAAACTTTTTGATAACTTGTCAGTCGGAAAGTTCTAGGAAAAGTTTTTCAAGATTTTACGGTCTTGTGAGTTTGCAAAAGACGTGGAAAAATATAACAAAATTTTTGGCGCAAACCGCAAGTGGATCGAAGCAAAGCAAACGAAACAATGAGTGAAATACTTTAGTACCAGAAAAATTAATTTTTCTGTCAATGGGGATAAAATTTAATTCCTGTCAATGGGGAACAATTTAAAATTCTGTCCCAACAAGCAGTTTTTCGGCCCAAGATTAAGGGAACGTTGGTGGTAACGGTGTTTTGGGCCCAGCTGGTGCCCAGGTATCCCCCGTGGGTTGTGCAGGACCCTGGCCACGACCACCTCCCTTCCTCCCCAACCCACCTCCTCACCCACGCACCGTTGAGTTGGCAAGGGGGAAAGGCAAGGTAAATATGCATACGCAAACTATTCCTGCGAGTGAAAAGCGGCGATCGCGGATTTCCTTAATAATTCGAAAACGTGGAATGCCGCACTTTGGGTTTTTTAACATTAATTCTTAAAGACCATTTCTTACCATTTCTTTTTCATTCAATAATTTGAATTCAAAATTCCCAGCTTCACCCCTTTATCAGTTGAATTTTTAATAAGGCTTCAATTTTAAAATGTGAGAAGTTTATACTGTTAAAATGACAATTGATTATGAACTTAAAAAAATGCAAAAAAAAATTTGATGCAATCGAAACAAATATCCTTTATTATTTAAGAAATCCGAAACTCATTCAAAGCCTTAAGTTTGAATAAGCTAACTTGAAAGAACACGAAGATATTGGTTGATGACCACAAAATTTGGGAACTAAGTCGCACAAAGTGCACTTTGTTGGACGATTTGCGGGGGGTAAGAGGGATCGGAGGGAAAAATGAATAATAAGCAAATAGTCTCACCTCGTCACGATCTACAACTAAGCCGAAAACCTGAAAGAACAACATTCGTCCCGAAAGTTGCTTTTTGCACTAATGAATTGCACTAATGGAATGGGACTTTGACCAAGAATACCGGCAAGTTGAAGAAATGATAGCAAGCTGACGTAGAACATTTATAATCAGTACGTGATATGTCCAACAAAAAATTCGCAGGGTCAAGGCGGTAGCTGGCCTACAAAGTTGAGTTATCGGTGATTCATGGTGTGCACCGCAGTATGGCCAAAACAGCTCAAGGTTAGTGATGAGCGGGTCGACCCGAACCTATCGGGTCGGAGCGATCCGTAACCGACCCGGAGCGCTCCGGGTCGTACTCTCGATTCCAACGACTCCGAGACTCCGGGTCGACCGGAAGGTGCAGCTGACGTATATTTTACCATGCATATTTACCTCGCCTTTTGCTCACCATGCATATTAACCTTGCCTGTTGGCCAAATCCCCGAATATCGTCTCCGCGTTACCAGTTAGCGCTTCCAAGTGTCCAAAGCACTGTTCCAACATGATAAGTACTTGCCAAAACGGTCACTGCCATGCCGTTCCGGGAATTACACGCGGTGGCGCATTTTGTGCACACTTTTTGTCACATCCGTTTATCGGCCATATCGCCCTTTCGCGTACCTCGGATCGAAATGCCGTTTATGGACGAAAGATAGGCCTTGTTGCGATGAACATTCGTGCCGAACATTGCTTTCCGCTAGCTCGTACGGAAAAGTGAGATTTAGGGCAAGAGGCAGTTTACCATGCATATTTACCTCGCCTTTTGCTTACCATGCATATTAACCTTGCCTTTTACCGAAATCCTCGAATATCGTCTCTGCGTTACCAGTTTGCGCGTGCAAGTGTCCAAAGCAAAGTTCCAACATGATAAGTACTTGCCAAAACGGTGCTTGCCATGCCGGTCCGGGAATTACACTTGGTGGCGCATTTTGTGCACACTTTTTATCACATACGTTTATCGGCCATATCGCCCTTTTGCGTACCTCGGATCGAAATGCCGTATTTGAACAAAAGATAGGCCTTGTAGCGATAAACATTCGTGCCGAACATTGCTTTCCGCTAGCTCGTACGAAAAAGTGAGTTTTTGGGTATAAGGCAGTTTACCATGCATATTTACCTCGCCTTTTGCTCACCATGCATATTAACCTTGCCTTTTGCCCAAATCCCCCAATATCGTCTCCGCGTTACCAGTTAGCGCTTACAAGTGTTCGCATCAAAGTTCCAACATGATTAGTACTTGCTAAAACAGTGCTTGCCATGCCGTTAAGGGAATTACACGCGGTGGCGCATTTTGTGCACACTTTTTGTCACATACGTGTATCGGCCATATCGCCCTTTTTCGTACCTCGGATCGAAATGCCGAGTAGAGACGAAAGATAGGCCTTGTGTCAATGAACATTCGTGCCGAACATTGCTTTCCGCTAGCTCGTACGGAAAAGTAAGTTTTTGGGCAAAAGGCAGTTTACCATGCATATTTACCTCGCCTTTTGCTCACCATGCATATTAACCTTGCCTTTTGCCCAAATCCCCCAATATCGTCTCCGCGTTACCAGTAAGCGCTGCCAA
This sequence comes from Anopheles coustani, assembly GCF_943734705.1. Taxonomy (NCBI): domain Eukaryota; kingdom Metazoa; phylum Arthropoda; class Insecta; order Diptera; family Culicidae; genus Anopheles; species Anopheles coustani. The sequence goes on from NW_026525383.1 coordinate 62,719, forward strand.
GTGTTTGGATCAAAGTTCCAACATGATAAGTACTTGCCAAAACGGTGCTTGGCATGCCGTTAAGGGAATTACACTTGGTGGCGCATTTTGTGCACACTTTTTGTCACATACGTGTATCGGCCATATCGCCCTTTTGCGTACCTCGGATCGAAATGCCATGTACGGACGAAAGATAGGCCGCGTGGCGGTAAACATTCGTTCAGAACATTGCTTTCCGCTAGCTCGTACGGAAAAGTGAGTTTTTGGGCAAAAGGCAGTTTACCATGCATATTTACCTCGCCTTTTGCTCACCATGCATATTAACCTTGCCTTTTGCCCAAATCCCCGAATATCGTCTCCGCATTACCAGTTAGCACTTCCAAGTGCCCAAAGCAAAGTTCCAACATGATAAGTACTTGCCAAAACAGTGCTTGGCATGCCGTTAAGGAAATTACACTTGGTGGCGCATTTTGTGCACACTTTTTGTCACATACGTGTATCGGCCATATCGCCCTTTTGCGTACCTCGGATCGAAATGCCGTATATGGACGAAAGATAGGCCATGTAGCGATAAACATTCGTGCCCAACATTGCTTTCCGCTAGCTCGTACGGAAAAGTGAGTTCTTGGGCAGAAGGCAGTTTACCATGCATATTTACCTCGCCTTTTGCTCACCATGCATATTAACCTTGCCTTTTGCCCAAATCCCCGAATATCGTCTCCGCGTTACCAGTAAGCGCTTCCAAGTGTCCAAAGCAAAGTTCCAACATGATAAGTACTTGCCAAAACAGTGCTTGCCATGCCGTTAAGGGAATAACACTTGGTGGCGCATTTTGTGCACACTTTTTGTCACATACGTGTATCGGCCATATCGCCCTTTTGCGTACCTCGGATCGAAATGCCGTGTATGGACGAAAGATAGTCCTTGTTGCGATAAACATTCATGCCGAACAATGCTTTCCGCTAGCTCGTACGGAAAAGTGAGTTTTTGGGTATAAGGCAGTTTACAATGCATATTTACCTCGCCTTTTGCTCACCATGCATATTAACCTTGCCTTCTGGCCAAATCCCCGAATATCGGCTTCGCGTTACCAGTTAGTGCTTGTAAGTGTTCGGATCAAAGTTCCAACATGATAAGTGCTTGCCAAAACGGTGCTTGCCATGCCGTTAAGGGAATTACACTTCGTGGCGCATTTTGTGCACACTTTTTGTCACATACGTGTATCGGCCATATCGCCCTTTTGCGTACCTCGGATCGAAATGCCGTATATTGACGAAAGGTAGGCCTTGGAGCGAATAACATTCGTGCCGAACATTTCTTTCCGTTAGCTCGTACGGAAAAGTGAGTTTTTGGGCAAAAGGCAGTTTACCATGCATATTTACCTCGCCTTTTGCTCACCATGCATATTAACCTTGCCTTTTGCCCAAATCTTCCAATATCGTCTCCGCGTTACCAGTTAGCGCTTCCAAGTGTTCGGAGCAAAGTTCCAACATGATAAGTACTTGCCAAAACGGTGCTTGCCATGCCGTTAAGGGAATTACACTTGGTGGCGCATTTTGTGCACACTTTTTGTCACATACGTGTATCGGCCATATCGCCCTTTTGCGTACCTCGGATCGAAATGCCGTATATGAACGAAAGGTAGGCCTAGTGGCGATAAACATTCGTGCCGAACAATGCTTTCCGCTACCTCATACCGAAAAGTGAGTTTTTGGGCAAAAGGCAGTTTACCATGCATATTTACCTTGCCATATGGCCAAGTTCTCGCCACGAACGGTCAACGACCAATATGACCGTCTTAAGTTCATGGGAAAAAAATGTTTACCGTAGAGTATGAGTGCAGAAGCGAAGAACGAACTAAGCAGACTGACCGTGAATTATCGAATTGGTTCTATCAAGGTCAGGGTTGCTCGGTGCACACGTCGCGTGGCTGGAATTCGGCGGAAAAAGAACCGTTACCATGATTTGCGCGTCGCCGTTAACACATTGGGGGCTTTGACCGTCCAGGAAAAACTGATTCGGTACGGAAGCATACCGGTTGTGGTGTGCTTGGCGAATACTTTAGCCTACTTAAATTCGGAGAAAAATAAACCGTTGGTTAAACTAGGTCCCGGCCATATCCCCCTCTTTTAATGCTTCGTTTACTAACACCAACGGCGTACGGAAAAGTGAGTTTTGGGGTATACGGCAGTTTAACATGCATATTTACCTCGCCTTTTGCTCACCATGCATATTAACCTTGCCCTTCCCTTTTGCCATCTCAACGGTGCGATGGTGAGGGGCTGGGTTGAGGAGGAAAGGAGGTGGTCGTGGCAGGGGTCCTGCACTACCCACGGGGGTAACCTTGGCATCATCTGGGCTCAAAACACCGTTACCACCAACCTTTTTTTTAATCTTGGGCCGAAAAACTGCTTGTTGGGACAGAAAATTTCTTTTATCCCCATTGACAGAAATTTAATTATATCCCCATTGACAGAAAATTTAATTTTTCTGGTACTAAAGTTTTTCACTCATTGCTTCGTCAGTTTTGCTTCGATCCACTTGCGGTTTGCGCCAAAAATTTTGTTATATTTTTCCGCGTCTTTTGCAAACTCACAAGACCGTTAAATCATGAAAAACTTTTCCTAGAATTTTTTAGAATGACAAGCTAGCAAAACGTTTTTCACTCGCCGTTTGGTTAATTTTCCACTGATTTGTTCGCAGTTTGCACCGAAATTTTTCTTGTATTCTACTGCGTCGTTTGACATCCCACACGACCGCAAAATCGTGAAAAAAATTTCCACGAATTTTCCGACATGAGAGGTACCTTAAGCTGTTTTGACCTTACTTGGGTGCATACCATGAATCACCGATAACTCCACTTTGGAGGCAAGCAACCGCCTTGGCCCCCCTTACTTTTTTGTTTATTATGCCACGACAAACCTTAAAATATTCACTTCTAGGTTTCTGTCTCATACTGCCTCGATGGTATTCTCGGTCCAAGCGCCATTTCCAGCGACTTGGTACCCAAGCTCCTCCAACTTTGCCTAATAGCTTCGCACAGCTACATGCCAAAATTTTATTTTCATTTTCACTAATCAGTACCATTCAAGACCATTAAAAATTATTGACTCACTTGTCGCTCAGTGCCATGCAGGCTGAGCAATAATTCATGAAAGGTACCTCACCTTGATACAAAAGTGGTCGATCCAAATCTTCAACCAACCATATGACCGACTTGCAGCCCTCTGACCGGGTTGTACCCAAGAAATAAAAGATACGTCTCCGCCCGCCCAACTTTAAAATATTCTACGATAAGCCGCTATCTTATACCACCTGGCCGCTATTCGTGATTCAAGGGTGATTTTGGTCACGTGTCGGGATAGGCGCATTTTGTGCACTTTTTTTGTCACATACGTGTATCGGCCATATCGCCCTTTTGCGTACCTCAGATCGAAGTGCCGTATATGGACGAAAGATAGGCCTTGAGGCGATCAACATTCGTGCCCAACATTGCTTTCCGCTAGATCGTACGGAAAAGTGAGTTTTTGGGCAAAAGGCAGTTTACCATGCATATTTACCTCGCCTTTTGCTCACCATGCATATTAACCTTGCCTTTTGGCCAAATCCCCGAATATCGTCTCCGCGTTACCAGTTAGCGCTTGCAAGTGTCCAAAGCAAAGTTCCAACATGATAAGTACTTGCCAAAACGGTGCTTGCCATGCCGTTAAGGGAATTACACGCGGTGGCGCATTTTGTGCACACTTTTTGTCACATACGTGTATCGGCCATATCGCCCTTTTGCGTACCTCGGATCGAAATGCCATGTATGGACGAAAGATAGGCCTTGTAGCGATAAACATTCGTGTCGAACATTGCTTTCCGCTAGCTCGTACGGAAAAGCGAGTTTTTGGGCAAAAGGCAGTTTACCATGCATATTTACCTCGCCTTTTGCTCACCATGCATATAAACCTTGCCTTATGCCCAAATCCCCGAATATCGTCTCCGCGTTACCAGTTAGCGCTTCCAAGTGTTCAAAGCAAAGTTCCAACATGATAAGTACTTGCCAAAACGGTGCTTGCCATGCCGTTCCGGGAATTACACGCGTTGGCGCATTTTGTGCACACTTTTTGTCACACACGTGTATCGGCCATATCGCCCTTTAGCGTACCTCGGATCGAAATGCCATGTATGGACGAAAGATAGGCCTCCTAGCGATAAACATTCGTGCTGAACATTGCTTTCCGCTAGCTCGTACGGAAAAGTGAGTTTTTGGTCAAAAGGCAGTTTACCATGCATATTTACCTCGCCTTTTGCTCACCATGCATATTTACCTTGCCTTTTGCCCAAATCCCCGAATATCGTCTCCGCGTTACCAGTAAGCGCTTTCAAGTGTCCAAAGCAAAGTTCCAACATGATAAGTACTTGCCAAAACGGTGCTTGCCATGCCGTTAAGGGAATTACACTTGGTGGCGCATTTTGTGCACACTTATTGTCACAAAGGTGTACTGGCCATATCGCCCTTTTGTGTACCTCAGATCAAAATGCCATGTTTGGACGAAAGATATACCTCGTGGCGATGAACATTCGTGCAAAACATTGCTTTCCGCTAGCTCGTACGGAAAAGTGAGTTTTTGGGCAAAAGGCAGTTTACCATGCATATTTACCTCGCCTTTTGCTCACCATGCATATTAACCTTGCCTTTTGGCCAAATCCCCGAATTTCCTCTCTGCGTTGCCAGTTAGCGCTTCCAAGTGTTCGGATCAAAGTTCCAACATAATAAGTACTTGCCAAAACGGTGCTTGCCATGCCGTTAAGGGAATTACACGCGGTGGCGCATTTTGTGCACACTTTTTGTCTCAAACGTGTATCGGCCATATCGCCCTTTTGCGTACCTCGGATCGAAATGCCGTATATGGACGAAAGATAGTCCTTGTTGCGATAAACATTCGTGCCGAACAATGCTTTCTGCTAGCTCGTACGAAAAAGTGAGTTTTTGGGCAGAAGGCAGTTTACCATGCATATTTACCTCGCCTTTTGCTCACCATGCATATTAACCTTGCCTTTTGGCCATGTCCCCGAATATCGTCTCCGCGTTACCAGTTATCGTGACGAGGTGATACAATTTGCTTATTTTTCATTTTTCCCTCCGATCCCTCTTACCCCCCGCAATTTTGTGGTCATCAAAAAATATCGTCGTGTTCTTTCAAGTTAGCTTATTCAAACTTAAGGGTTTGAGTGAGTTTCGGATTTCTTAAATAATAAAGGATCTTTGTTTCGATTTCAACAAATTTTCTTTTGCATTTTTTTTATGTTAATAATCAAATGTCATTTTACCAGTATAAACTTCTCACATTTTAAAATATTGAAGCCTTATTAAAAATTCAACTAAAATAGGGATGAAACGCGGAATTTTGAATGATTATTATTGAATACAAAGAAATGGTGAAAAAATGGTCTTTTAAAAATAATGTTAAACACCCAAAGTGCGGCATTCCTCGATTTCTTATTTTTAAGGAACTCAACGATCAGGTGATGCGGACGGATCGTCTTTAATCAGCTTTACTCCAACATTTCTAAAATCATTAAAAAAATAACGATTATGAGAATTGCATATGGTATTTCAATCGAATTTGATTATGAAAAAAAAATAACAAAGACCTATTTACAAACCTTTTGAGCAACAAAGACTACGAGTCAATTTTCCCCTTGGCCTTCAGCTGCACGTATCTTAGATAAACCTTCGCTTTCTGCTTTGGAAGCGTTTTCAAAAATTGTTTAAGTTCGGCGAAGTATTGTTGCTGCATGTCTTTCCTATTTCTTGCGATGATTTGCTTTGAGGCATTTGAAAGCTTTTTAAATGACTCACGCAGACTGCTTGCTTTCCCAGTGTAAATGAATCGTGCAAAAAACTCAAGCGATGTTCTGTGAAATACAATTTGGGAATGATTTGGTTTTGCACTTGACGACATATAAAAGTACACGTTGTTGTGGCATTCTTACCTTGGTGGAAGGGTGGGTTCCCGCAACCTACCGCTGTTTGGAGTTTTTTTTCCTTAAAACGTCGCCCCAGGCCTATTACGAATGAGTTAGTAAAAAGAAGTAGTGTTTAAAAAATATACATCAGCATCTGGACCAAACAACTTCTCTTACCGTTCCTTGCCACTCTTTTCGTGAATAAGTGTTTCTTTCAAAAGGCGTATGTATTCATTTCTTGCATGATTAGATAGGCTTTCAATATATTGTGGCGCCTCGTGCAGGAAAAAATCTTGCGGGTTATTCTTCACTGTTTCAATGATGCTCTTTAGTCGTCTTGACAGCCCCTCGAAGGTTTTTGTGCACTCCATCGGATCACCAAAATAGAGAAACTGGTTATAAAATTGAAGCAAATTGCTGTTGGAAATAGGCAGAAATAGTTTAGTATTGTGTAACGGACCATTTTCGACGCAAAAACGTTTTTTCAAAAAATACCTTGGTGGTGGCTCAAGAAAATGTGATGAATATAGCATCTGTGCCGGACTGGTAACCCTTAAAATATAAAAAAAAATATGTTTGTCAATCTAAGCAATGAAACATTCAAAACATAGTTGCACACCAGCGTGCTAAAGAACTGTTCAATGTTTTTACTGAACGCCTTCATTGTACAAAACATTTCTATCCTTAGCGAACCAATTTTGCTTTACGTGCGAAAACACATCGCAATGAAAGCTTCAATTTATTAAAACGAAAAACTTACGTTTCTGCTTGCCTGTCAGATGATGCAGTTGAATGGGTATCGCTGCTGATAGCACAGCGCATTGACTGCACGTAGTGTGTCAGCATTTGCTGGTGGCGAGGCTTTTTCTCTGACGGGAGCAAGTCGATGTAGTCAGCCATTTTTGAAACAAACGCAGCTTGTTTTTTGCTGAGCTCGGTTTGCAGCGCTTGTTACGTAATTCCAACAACAGACAAACACCTTCGGAGGACCTTCGAAGCACGTTTCACGTAAATCCAACAACATCCAAACACCTACGGAGGACCTTCGAAGCAATTTTTACGTAATTCCAACAACATCCAAACTCCTTTAGAGGACCTTCGAATCACTTTTTACGTAATTCCAACAACATCCAAACACCTTTAGAGGACCTTCGAATCACTTTTTACGTAATTCAAACAACATCCAAACACCTTTGGAGGACCTTCGAAGCACTTTTCACGTAATTCCAACAACATCCAAACACCTTTAGAGGACCTTCGAATCACTTTTTACGTAAATCCAACAACATCCAAACACCTTTTGAGGACCTTCGAAGCACTTTTAACGTTATTCCAACAACATCCAAACACCTTTGGAAGACCTTCGAAGCACTTTTTACGTTATTCCAACAACATTCAAACACCTTTGGAGGACCTTCGAAGCACTTTTAACGTAATTCCAACAACAGACAAACACCTTCGGAGGACCTTCGAAGCACTTTTCACGTAATTCCAACAACAGACAAACACCTCCGGAGGACCTTCGAAGCACTTTTTACGTAAATCCAACAACATCCAAACACCTTTAGAGGACCTTCGAATCACTTTTTACGTAATTCCAACAACATCCAAACACCTTTAGAGGACCTTCGAATCACTTTTTACGTAATTCCAACAACATCCAAACACCTTTGGAGGACCTTCGAAGCACTTTTCACGTAATTCCAACAACATCCAAACACCTTTAGAGGACCTTCGAATCACTTTTTACGTAAATCCAACAACATCCAAACACCTTTTGAGGACCTTCGAAGCACTTTTAACGTTATTCCAACAACATCCAAACACCTTTGGAAGACCTTCGAAGCACTTTTTACGTTGATCCAACAACATTCTAACACCTTTGGAGGACCTTCGAAGCACTTTTTACGTAATTCCAACAACAGACAAACACCTTCGGAGGACCTTCGAAGCACTTTTTACGTAAATCCAACAACATCCAAACACCTTTTTAGGAACTTCGATGCACTTTTTACGTAAATCCAACAACATCCAAACACCTTCGGAGGACCTTCGAAGCACTTTTTACGTAATTCCAACAACAGACAAACACCTTCGGAGGACCTTCGAAGCACTTTTTACGTAAATCCAACAACATCCAAACACCTTTTGAGGAACTTCGAAGCACTTTTTACGTAAATCCAACAACATCCAAACACCTTCGGAGGACCTTCGAAGCACTTTGCACGAAATTCCAACAACATCTAAAAACCTTTGGAGGACCTTCGAAGCACTTTTTACGTTATTCCAACAACATCCAAACACCTTTGGAAGACCTTCGAAGCACTTTTTACGTAATTCCAACAACAGACAAACACCTTCGGAGGACCTTCGAAGCACTTTTTACGTAAATCCAACAACATCCAAACACCTTCGGAGGACCTTCGAAGCACTTTTTACGTAATTCCAACAACAGACAAACACCTTCGGAGGACCTTCGAAGCACGTTTCACGTAAATCCAACAACATACCAACACCTTTTGAGGACCTTCGAAGCACTTTTTACGTAATTCCAACAACATCCAAACACCTTTAGAGGACCTTCGAAGCACTTTTTACGTAATTCCAACAACATCCAAACTCCTTTAGAGGACCTTCGAATCACTTTTTACGTAATTCCAACAACATCCAAACACCTTTAGAGGACCTTCGAATCACTTTTTACGTAATTCCAACAACATCCAAACACCTTCGGGGGACCTTCGAAGCACTTTTTACGTAATTCCAACAACATCCAAACACCTTTGGAGGACCTTCGAAGCACTTTTTACGTAATTCCAACAACATCCAAACAAGTTCGGAGGACCTTCGAAGCTTTTTTTACGTAGTTCCAACAACATCCAAACACCTTCGGAGGACCTTCGAAGCACTTTTCACGTAATTCCAAAAACATCCAAACACCTTCGGAGGACCTTCGAAGCACTTTTCACGTAATTCCAAAAACATCCAAACACCTTCGGAGGACCTTTGAAGCACTTTTTACGTAATTCCAACAACATCCAAACACCTTTGGAGGACCTTCGAAGCACTTTTTGCGTAATTCCAAAAACATCCAAACACCTTCGGAGGACCTTCGAAGCACTTTTTACGTAATTCCAACAACAGACAAACACCTTCGGAGGACCTTCGAAGCACTTTTTAAGTAAATCCAACAACATCCAAACACCTTTTGAGGAACTTCGAAGCACTTTTTACGTAAATCCAACAACATCCAAACACCTTCGGAGGACCTTCGAAGCACTTTGCACGAAATTCCAACAACATCCAAAAACCTTTGGAGGACCTTTGAAGCACTTTTTACGTAAATCCAACAACATCCAAACACCTTTGGAGGATCTTCGAAGCACTTTTTACGTAATTCCAACAACATCCAAACACCTTTGGAGGACCTTCGAAGCACTTTTTGCGTAATTCCAAAAACATCCAAACACCTTCGGAGGACCTTCGAAGCACTTTTTACGTAATTCCAACAACAGACAAACACCTTCGGAGGACCTTCGAAGCACTTTTTACGTAAATCCAACAACATCCAAACACCTTTTGAGGAACTTCGAAGCACTTTTTACGTAAATCCAACAACATCCAAACACCTTTTGAGGAACTTCGAAGCACTTTTTACGTAAATCCAACAACATCCAAACACCTTCGGAGGACCTTCGAAGCACTTTGCACGAAATTCCAACAACATCCAAAAACCTTTGGAGGACCTTCGAAGCACTTTTTACGTAAATCCAACAACATCCAAACACCTTTGGAAGATCTTCGAAGCACTTTTTACGTAATTCCAACAACATCCAAACACCTTCGGAGGACCTTCGAAGCACTTTTTACATCATTCCAACAGCATCCAAACACCTTCGGAGGACCTTCGAAACACGTTTTACGTAATTCCAACAACAGACAAACACCTTCGGAGGACCTTCGAAGCACTTTTTACGTAATTCCAACAACAGACAAACACCTTCGGAGGACCTTCGAAGCACTTTTTACGTAAATCCAACAACATCCAAACACCTTTTGAGGAACTTCGAAGCACTTTTTACGTAAATCCAACAACATCCAAACACCTTTTTAGGAACTTCGAAGCACTTTTTACGTAAATCCAACAACATCCAAACACCTTCGGAGGACCTTCGAAGCACTTTTTACGTAATTCCAACAACAGACAAACACCTTCGGAGGACCTTCGAAGCACTTTTTACGTAAATCCAACAACATACAAACACCTTTTGAGGAACTTCGAAGCACTTTTTACGTAAATCCAACAACATCCAAACACCTTCGGAGGACCTTCGAAGCACTTTGCACGAAATTCCAACAACATCCAAAAACCTTTGGAGGACCTTCGAAGCACTTTTTACGTAAATCCAACAACATTCAAACACCTTTAGAGGATCTTCGAAGCACTTTTTACGTAATTCCAACAACATCCAAACACCTTCGGAGGACCTTCGAAGCACTTTTTACATCATTCCAACAGCATCCAAACACCTTCGGAGGACCTTCGAAACACGTTTTACGTAATTTCAACAACAGACAAACACCTTCGGAGGACCTTCGAAGCACTTTTTACGTAATTCCAACAACAGACAAACACCTTCGGAGGACCTTCGAAGCACTTTTTACGTAAATCCAACAACATCCAAACACCTTTTGAGGAACTTCGAAGCACTTTTTACGTAAATCCAACAACGTCCAAACACCTTTGGAGGACCTTCGAAGCACTTTTTACGTAATTCCAACAACAGACAAACACCTTCGGAGGATCTTCGAAGCACTTTTTACGTAAATCCAACAACATCCAAACACCTTTAGAGGATCTTCGAAGCACTTTTTACGTAATTCCAACAACATCCAAACACCTTCGGAGGACCTTCGAAGCACTTTTTACATCATTCCAACAGCATCCAAACACCTTCGGAGGACCTTCGAAACACGTTTTACGTAATTCCAACAACATCCAAACACCTTCGGAGGACCTTCGAAGCACTTTTTACGTAATTCCAACAACAGACAAACACCTTCGGAGGACCTTCGAAGCACTTTTTACGTAAATCCAACAACATCCAAACACCTTTTGAGGAACTTCGAAGCACTTTTAACGTAAATCCAACAACATCCAAACACCTTTTTAGGAACTTCGAAGCTATTTTTACGTAAATCCAACAACATCCAAACACCTTCGGAGGACCTTCGAAGCACTTTTTACGTAATTCCAACAACAGACAAACACCTTCGGAGGACCTTCGAAGCACTTTTTACGTAAATCCAACAACATCCAAACACCTTTTGAGGAACTTCGAAGCACTTTTTACGTAAATCCAACAACATCCAAACACCTTTTGAGGAACTTCGAAGCACTTTTTACGTAAATCCAACAACATCCAAACACCTTCGGAGGACCTTCGAAGCACTTTGCACGAAATTCCAACAACATCCAAAAACCTTTGGAGGACCTTCGAAGCACTTTTTACGTAAATCCAACAACATCCAAACACCTTTGGAAGATCTTCGAAGCACTTTTTACGTAATTCCAACAACATCCAAACACCTTCGGAGGACCTTCGAAGCACTTTTTACATCATTCCAACAGCATCCAAACACCTTCGGAGGACCTTCGAAACACGTTTTACGTAATTCCAACAACAGACAAACACCTTCGGAGGACCTTCGAAGCACTTTTTACGTAATTCCAACAACAGACAAACACCTTCGGAGGACCTTCGAAGCACTTTTGACGTAAATCCAACAACATCCAAACACCTTTTGAGGAACTTCGAAGCACTTTTTACGTAAATCCAACAACATCCAAACACCTTTTTAGGAACTTCGAAGCACTTTTTACGTAAATCCAACAACATCCAAACACCTTCGGAGGACCTTCGAAGCACTTTTTACGTAATTCCAACAACAGACAAACACCTTCGGAGGACCTTCGAAGCACTTTTTACGTAAATCCAACAACATACAAACACCTTTTGAGGAACTTCGAAGCACTTTTTACGTAAATCCAACAACATCCAAACACCTTCGGAGGACCTTCGAAGCACTTTTCACGAAATTCCAACAACATCCAAAAACCTTTGGAGGACCTTCGAAGCACTTTTTACGTAAATCCAACAACATTCAAACACCTTTAGAGGATCTTCGAAGCACTTTTTACGTAATTCCAACAACATCCAAACACCTTCGGAGGACCTTCGAAGCACTTTTTACATAATTCCAACAGCATCCAAACACCTTCGGAGGACCTTCGAAACACGTTTTACGTAATTTCAACAACAGACAAACACCTTCGGAGGACCTTCGAAGCACTTTTTACGTAATTCCAACAACAGACAAACACCTTCGGAGGACCTTCGAAGCACTTTTTACGTAAATCCAACAACATCCAAACACCTTTTGAGGAACTTCGAAGCACTTTTTACGTAAATCCAACAACGTCCAAACACCTTTGGAGGACCTTCGAAGCACTTTTTACGTAATTCCAACAACAGACAAACACCTTCGGAGGATCTTCGAAGCACTTTTTACGTAAATCCAACAACATCCAAACACCTTTTTAGGAACTTCGAAGCACTTTTTACGTAAATCCAACAACGTCCAAACACCTTTGGAGGACCTTCGAAGCACTTTTTACGTAATTCCAACAACATCCAAACACCTTTAGAGGACCTTCGAAGCACTTTTTACGTAATTTCAACAACATCCAAACACCTTTAGAGGACCTTCGAAGCACTTTTTACGTAATTCCAACAACAGACAAACACCTTCGGAGGATCTTCGAAGCACTTTTTACGTAATTCCAACAACAGACAAACACCTTCGGAGGACCTTCGAAGCACTTTTTACGTAAATCCAACAACATCCAAACACCTTCGGAGGACCTTCGAAGCACTTTTTACGTAATTCCAACAACAGACAAACACCTTCGGAGGACCTTCGAAGCACTTTTTACGTAAATCCAACAACATCCAAACACCTTTAGAGGAACTTCGAAGCACTTTTTACGTAATTCCAACAACATCCAAACACCTTTGGAGGATCTTCGAAGCACTTTTTACGTAAATCCAACAACATCCAAACACCTTTTGAGGAACTTCGAAGCACTTTTTACGTAAATCCAACAACATCCAAACACCTTTTTAGGAACTTCGAAGCACTTTTTGCGTAAATCCAACAACATACAAACACCTTTTGAGGACCTTCGAAGCACTTTTTACGTAATTCCAACAACATCCAAACACCTTTGGAGGACCTTTGAAGCACTTTTTACGTAATTCCAACAACATCCAAACACCTTTAGAGGACCTTCGAAGCACTTTTTAGGTAATTCCAACAACAGACAAACACCTTCGGAGGACCTTCGAAGCACTTTTTACGTAAATCCAACAACATCCAAACACCTTCGGAGGACCGTCGAAGCACTTTTTACGTAATTCCAACAACATCCACACACCTTTGGAGGACCTTCGAAGCACTTTTCACGTATTTCCAACAACATGGAAACACCTTCGGAGGACCGTCGAAGCACTTATTACTTAATTCCAACAACATCCAAACACCTTCGGAGGACCTTCGAAGCAATTTTACGTAATTCCAACAACTTCCAAACACCTTTGGAGGACCTTTGAAGCACTTTTTACGTAAATCCAACAGCATCCAAACACCTTTGGAGGACCTTCGAAGCACTTTTTACGTAATTCCAACAACATCCAAACACCTTTGGAGGACCTTCGAAGCAATTTTTACATAATTCCAACAACATCCAAACACCTTTGGAGGACCTTCGAAGCACTTTTAACTTAATTCCAACAACATCCAAACACCTTCGGAGGACCTTCGAAGCACTTTTTACGTAATTCCAACAACATCCAAACACCTTTGGAGGACCTTCGAAGCACTTTTTACGTAATTTCAACAATATCCAAACACCTTTGGAGGACCTTCGAAGCACTTTTCACGTAATTCCAACAGCATCCAAACACCTTTTGAGGACCTTCGAAGCACTTTTTACGTAATTCCAACAACATCCAAATACCTTTGGAGGACCTTCGAAGCACTTTTTACGTAATTCCAGCAACATCCAAACACCTTTGGAGGACCTTCGAAGCACTTTTTACGTAATTCCAACAACATCCAAATACCTTTGGAGGACCTTTGAAGCACTTTTTACGTAAATCCAACAGCATCCAAACACCTTCGGAGGACCTTCGAAGCACTTTTAACGTAATTCCAACAACATCCAAAAACCTTTTTAAGACCTTCGAAGCACTTTTAACGTAATTCCAAAAACATCCAAACACCTTCGGAGGACCTTCGAAGCACTTTTTACGTAATTCCAACAACATCCAAACACCTTCGGAGGACCTTCGAAGCACTTTTTACGTAATTCCAACAACATCCAAACACCTTTGGAGGACCTTCGAAGCACTTTTTACGTAATTCCAACAATATCCAAACACCTTTGGAGGACCTTCGAAGCACTTTTTACGTAATTCCAACAACATCCAAACACCTTTTGAGGACCTTCGAAGCAATTTTTACATAATTCCAACAACATCCAAACACCTTTGGAGGACCTTCGAAGCACTTTTCACGTAATTCCAGCAACATCCAAACACCTTTGGAGGACCTTCGAAGCACTTTTTACGTAATTCCAACAACATCCAAACACCTTCGGAGGACCTTCGAAGCACTTTTTACGTAAATCCAACAACATCCAAACACCTTCGGAGGACCTTCGAAGCACTTTTCACGTAATTCCAACAACATCCAAACACCTTTTGAGGACCTTCGAAGCACTTTTTACGTAATTCCAACAACATCCAAATACCTTTGGAGGACCTTCGAAGCACTTTTTACGTAATTCCAGCAACATCCAAACACCTTTGGAGGACCTTCGAAGCACTTTTTACGTAATTCCAACAACATCCAAACACCTTCGGAGGACCTTCGAAGCACTTTTTACGTAATTCCAGCAACATCCAAACACCTTTGGAGGACCTTTGAAGCACTTTTTACGTAAATCCAACAGCATCCAAACACCTTCGGAGGACCTTCGAAGCACTTTTAACGTAATTCCAACAACATCCAAAAACCTTTTGAGAACCTTCGAAGCACTTTTTACGTAATTCCAACAACATCCAAACACGTTTTGAAAACCTTCGAAGCACTTTTTACGTTATTCAAACAACAGACAAACGCCTTTGGAGGACCTTCGAAGCATTTTTAACGTAATTCCAAAAACATCCAAACACCTTTTGAGGACCTTCGAAGCACTGTTAACGTAATTCCAACAACATCAAAACACCTTTGGAGGAATTTCGAAGCACTTTTTACGTAATTCCAACAATATCCAAACACCTTTGGAGGACCTTCGAAGCAATTTTTACATAATTCCTACAACATCCAAACACCTTTGGAGGACCTTCGAAGCACTTTTTACGTAATTCCAACAGCATCCAAACACCTTCGTAGGACCTTCGAAGCACTTTTTACGTAATTCCAACAACATCCAAACACCTTTGGAGGACCTTCGAAGCAATTTTTACATAATTCCAACAACATCCAAACACCTTTGGAGGACCTTCGAAGCACTTTTAACTTAATTCCAACAACATCCAAACACCTTCGGAGGACCTTCGAAGCACTTTTTACGTAATTCCAACAACATCCAAACACCTTTGGAGGACCTTCGAAGCACTTTTTACTTAATTCCAACAATATCCAAACACCTTTGGAGGACCTTCGAAGCACTTTTCACGTAATTCCAACAGCATCCAAACACCTTTTGAGGACCTTCGAAGCACTTTTTACGTAATTCCAACAACATCCAAATACCTCGAAGCACTTTTTACGTAATTCCAGCAACATCCAAACACCTTTGGAGGACCTTCGAAGCACTTTTTACGTTATTCCAACAACATCCAAATACCTTATGAGGACCTTTGAAGCACTTTTTACGTAAATCCAACAGCATCCAAACACCTTCGGAGGACCTTCGAAGCACTTTTTACGTAATTCCAACAACATCCAGAAACCTTTTTAAGACCTTCGAAGCACTTTTAACGTAATTCCAAAAACATCCAAACACCTTCGGAGGACCTTCGAAGCACTTTTTACGTAATTCCAACAACATCCAAACACCTTCGGAGGACCTTCGAAGCACTTTTTACGTAATTCCAACAACATCCAAACACCTTTGGAGGACCTTCGAAGCACTTTTTACGTAATTCCAACAATATCCAAACACCTTTGGAGGACCTTCGAAGCACTTTTTACGTAATTCCAACAACATCCAAACACCTTTTGAGGACCTTCGAAGCACTTTTTACGTAATTCCAGCAACATCCAAACACCTTTGGAGGACCTTCGAAGCACTTTTTACGTAATTCCAACAACATCCAAACACCTTCGGAGGACCTTCGAAGCACTTTTTACGTAAATCCAACAACATCCAAACACCTTTGGAGGACCTTCGAAGCACTTTTTACGTAATTCCAACAACATCCAAATACCTTTTGAGGACCTTCGAAGCACTTTTTACGTAATTCCAACAACATCCAAATACCTTTGGAGGACCTTCGAAGCACTTTTTACGTAATTCCAGCAACATCCAAACACCTTTGGAGGACCTTCGAAGCACTTTTTACGTAATTCCAACAACATCCAAACACCTTCGGAGGACCTTCGAAGCACTTTTTACGTAATTCCAGCAACATCCAAATACCTTTGGAGGACCTTTGAAGCACTTTTTACGTAAATCCAACAGCATCCAAACACCTTCGGAGGACCTTCGAAGCACTTTTAACGTAATTCCAACAACATCCAAAAACCTTTTGAGAACCTTCGAAGCACTTTTTACGTAATTCCAACAACATCCAAACACGTTTTGAAAACCTTCGAAGCACTTTTTACGTTATTCAAACAACAGACAAACGCCTTTGGAGGACCTTCGAAGCATTTTTAACGTAATTCCAAAAACATCCAAACACCTTTTGAGGACCTTCGAAGCACTGTTAACGTAATTCCAACAACATCAAAACACCTTTGGAGGACTTTCGAAGCACTTTTCACGTAATTCCAACAACATCCAAACACCTTTGGAGGACCTTCGAAGCACTTTTTACGTAATTCCAGCAACATCCAAACATCTTTAGAGGACCTTCGAAGCACTTTTTACGTAATGCCAACAACATCCAAACACCTTTGGAGGACCTTCGAAGCACTTTTTACGTAATTCCAGCAATATCCAAACACCTTTGGAGGACCTTCGAAGCACTTTTAACTTAATTCCAACAACATCCAAACACCTTCGGAGGACCTTCGAAGCACTTTTTACGTAATTCCAACAACATCCAAACACCTTTGGAGGACCTTCGAAGCACTTTTTACGTAATTCCAACAATATCCAAACACCTTTGGAGGACCTTCGAAGCACTTTTCACGTAATTCCAACAGCATCCAAACACCTTTTGAGGACCTTCGAAGCACTTTTTACGTAATTCCAACAACATCCAAATACCTTTGGAGGACCTTCGAAGCACTTTTTACGTAATTCCAGCATTATCCAAACACCTTTGGAGGACCTTCGAAGCACTTTTTACGTAATTCCAACAACATCCAAACACCTTCGGAGGACCTTCGAAGCACTTTTTACATAATTCCAACAACATCCAAACACCTTTGGAGGACCTTCGAAGCACTTTTTACATAATTCCAACAACATCCAAACACCTTTGGAGGACCTTCGAAGCACTTTTTACGTAATTCCAGCAACATCCAAACACCTTTGGAGGACCTTCGAAGCACTTTTTACGTAATTCCAGCAACATCCAAACACCTTTGGAGGACCTTTGAAGCACTTTTTACGTAAATCCAACAGCATCCAAACACCTTCGGAGGACCTTCGAAGCACTTTTAACGTAATTCCAACAACATCCAAAAACCTTTTGAGAACCTTCGAAGCACTTTTTACGTAATTCCAACAACATCCAAACACGTTTTGAAAACCTTCGAAGCACTTTTTACGTTATTCAAACAACAGACAAACGCCTTTGGAGGACCTTCGAAGCATTTTTAACGTAATTCCAAAAACATCCAAACACCTTTTGAGGACCTTCGAAGCACTGTTAACGTAATTCCAACAACATCAAAACACCTTTGGAGGACTTTCGAAGCACTTTTTACGTAATTCCAACAACATCCAAACACCTTTGGAGGACCTTCGAAGCACTTTTTACGTAATTCCAGCAACATCCAAACACCTTTGGAGGACCTTCGAAGCACTTTTTACGTAATGCCAACAACATCCAAACACCTTTGGAGGACCTTCGAAGCACTTTTTACGTAATTCCAGCAATATCCAAACACCTTTTGAGGACCTTCGAAGCACTTATTACGTAATTCCAACAACATCCACACACCTTTGAAGGACCTTCGAAGCACTTTTTACGTAATTCCAACAACATCCAAACACCTTCGGAGGACCTTCGAAGCACTTTTTACGTAATTCCAACAACATTAAAACACCTTCGGAGGACCTTCGAAGCACTCTTTACGTAATTCCAACAACATCCAAACACCTTCGGAGGACCTTCGAAGCACTTTTAACTTAATTCCAACAACATCCAAACACCTTCGGAGGACCTTCGAAGCACTTTTTACATAATTCCAACAACATCCAAACACCTTTGGAGGACCTTCGAAGCACTTTTTACGTAATTCCAGCAACATCCAAACACCTTTGGAGGACCTTCGAAGCACTTTTTACGTAATTCCAACAACATCCAAACACCTTTTGAGGACCTTCGAAGCACTTTTAACTTAATTCCAACAACATCCAAACACCTTCGGAGGACCTTCGAAGCACTTTTTACGTAATTCCAACAACATCCAAACACCTTTGGAGGACCTTCGAAGCACTTTTTACATAATTCCAACAACATCCAAACACCTTTGGAGGACCTTCGAAGCACTTTTAACTTAATTCCAACAACATCCAAACACCTTCGGAGGACCTTCGAAGCACTTTTTACGTAATTCCAACAACATCCAAACACCTTTGGAGGACCTTCGAAGCACTTTTTACGTAATTCCAACAATATCCAAACACCTTTGGAGGACCTTCGAAGCACTTTTCACGTAATTTCAACAGCATCCAAACACCTTTTGAGGACCTTCGAAGCACTTTTTACGTAATTCCAACAACATCCAAATACCTTTGGAGGACCTTCGAAGCACTTTTTACGTAATTCCAGCAACATCCAAACACCTTTGGAGGACCTTCGAAGCACTTTTTACGTGTTTCCAGCAACATCCAAACACCTTTGGAGGACCTTCGAAGCACTTTTTACGTAATTCCAACAACATCCAAACACCTTTTGAGGACCTTCGAAGCACTTTTAACTTAATTCCAACAACATCCAAACACCTTCGGAGGACCTTCGAAGCACTTTTTACGTAATTCCAACAACATCCAAACACCTTTGGAGGACCTTCGAAGCAATTTTTACATAATTTCAACAACATCCAAACACCTTTGGAGGACCTTCGAAGCACTTTTAACTTAATTCCAACAACATCCAAACACCTTCGGAGGACCTTCGAAGCACTTTTTACGTAATTCCAACAACATCCAAACACCTTTGGAGGACCTTCGAAGCACTTTTTACGTAATTCCAACAATATCCAAACACCTTTGGAGGACCTTCGAAGCACTTTTCACGTAATTCCAACAGCATCCAAACACCTTTGGAGGACCTTCGAAGCACTTTTTACGTAATTCCAACAACATCCAAATACCTTTGGAGGACCTTTGAAGCACTTTTTACGTAAATCCAACAGCATCCAAACACCTTCGGAGGACCTTCGAAGCACTTTTAACGTAATTCCAACAACATCCAAAAACCTTTTTAAGACCTTCGAAGCACTTTTTACGTAATTCCAACAACATCCAAATACCTTTGGAGGACCTTCGAAGCACTTTTTACGTAATTCCAGCAACATCCAAACACCTTTGGAGGACCTTCGAAGCACTTTTTACGTAATTCCAACAACATCCAAATACCTTTGGAGGACCTTTGAAGCACTTTTTACGTAAATCCAACAGCATCCAAACACCTTCGGAGGACCTTCGAAGCACTTTTAACGTAATTCCAACAACATCCAAAAACCTTTTTAAGACCTTCGAAGCACTTTTTACGTAATTCCAACAACATCCAAACACCTTTGGAGGACCTTCGAAGCACTTTTTACGTAATTCCAACAACATCCAAACACCTTTGGAGGACCTTCGAAGCACTTTTTACGTAATTCCAACAATATCCAAACACCTTTGGAGGACCTTCGAAGCACTTTTCACGTAATTCCAACAGCATCCAAACACCTTTTGAGGACCTTCGAAGCACTTTTTACGTAATTCCAACAACATCCAAATACCTTTGGAGGACCTTTGAAGCACTTTTTACGTAAATCCAACAGCATCCAAACACCTTCGGAGGACCTTCGAAGCACTTTTAACGTAATTCCAACAACATCCAAAAACCTTTTTAAGACCTTCGAAGCACTTTTTACGTAATTCCAACAACATCCAAACACCTTTGGAGGACCTGCGAAGCACTTTTTACGTAATTCCAACAATATCCAAACACCTTTGGAGGACCTTCGAAGCACTTTTTACGTAATTCCAACAACATCCAAACACCTTCGGAGGACCTTCGAAGCCCTTTTTACGTTATTCCAACAACATCCAAACACCTTAGGAGGACCATCGAAGCACTTTTTACGTAATTCCAAAAACATCCAAACACCTTCGGAGGACCTTCGAAGCACTTTTTACGTAATTCCAACAACATCCAAACACCTTCGGAGGACCTTCGAAGCACTTTTTACGTAATTCCAACAACATCCAAACACCTTTGGAGGACCTTCGAAGCACTTTTTACGTAATTCCAACAATATCCAAACACCTTTGGAGGACCTTCGAAGCACTTTTCACGTAATTCCAACAGCATCCAAACACCTTTTGAGGACCTTCGAAGCACTTTTTACGTAATTCCAACAACATCCAAACACCTTTGGAGGACCTTCGAAGCACTTTTTACGTAATTCCAACAATATCCAAACACCTTTGGAGGACCTTCGAAGCACTTTTCACGTAATTCCAACAGCATCCAAACACCTTTTGAGGACCTTCGAAGCACTTTTTACGTAATTCCAACAACATCCAAACACCTTTGGAGGACCTGCGAAGCACTTTTTACGTAATTCCAACAATATCCAAACACCTTTGGAGGACCTTCGAAGCACTTTTTACGTAATTCCAACAACATCCAAACACCTTCGGAGGACCTTCGAAGCCCTTTTTACGTTATTCCAACAACATCCAAACACCTTAGGAGGACCATCGAAGCACTTTTTACGTAATTCCAAAAACATCCAAACACCTTCGGAGGACCTTCGAAGCACTTTTTACGTAATTCCAACAACATCCAAACACCTTCGGAGGACCTTCGAAGCACTTTTTACGTAATTCCAACAACATCCAAACACCTTTGGAGGACCTTCGAAGCACTTTTTACGTAATTCCAACAATATCCAAACACCTTTGGAGGACCTTCGAAGCACTTTTTACGTAATTCCAACAACATCCAAACACCTTTTGAAGACCTTCGAAGCACTTTTTACGTAATTCCAGCAACATCCAAACACCTTTGGAGGACCTTTGAAGCACTTTTTACGTAAATCCAACAGCATCCAAACACCTTCGGAGGACCTTCGAAGCACTTTTAACGTAATTCCAACAACATCCAAAAACCTTTTGAGAACCTTCGAAGCACTTTTTACGTAATTCCAACAACATCCAAACACGTTTTGAAAACCTTCGAAGCACTTTTTACGTTATTCAAACAACAGACAAACGCCTTTGGAGGACCTTCGAAGCATTTTTAACGTAATTCC
Source organism: Anopheles coustani (assembly GCF_943734705.1). NCBI lineage: Eukaryota > Metazoa > Arthropoda > Insecta > Diptera > Culicidae > Anopheles > Anopheles coustani. The sequence goes on from NW_026525383.1 coordinate 84,655, forward strand.
AAAAACATCCAAACACCTTTTGAGGACCTTCGAAGCACTGTTAACGTAATTCCAACAACATCAAAACACCTTTGGAGGACTTTCGAAGCACTTTTCACGTAATTCCAACAACATCCAAACACCTTTGGAGGACCTTCGAAGCACTTTTTACGTAATTCCAGCAACATCCAAACACCTTTGGAGGACCTTCGAAGCACTTTTTACGTAATGCCAACAACATCCAAACACCTTTGGAGGACCTTCGAAGCACTTTTTACGTAATTCCAGCAATATCCAAACACCTTTTGAGGACCTTCGAAGCACTTATTACGTAATTCCAACAACATCCACACACCTTTGAAGGACCTTCGAAGCACTTTTTACGTAATTCCAACAACATCCAAACACCTTCGGAGGACCTTCGAAGCACTTTTTACGTAATTCCAACAACATCCAAACACCTTCGGAGGACCTTCGAAGCACTCTTTACGTAATTCCAACAACATCCAAACACTTTTGGAGGACCTTCGAAGCACTTTTTACGTAATTCCAACAACATCCAAACACCTTCGGAGGACCTTCGAAGCACTTTTTACGTAATTCCAACAACATCCAAACACCTTCGGAGGAACTTCGAAGCACTTTTAACTTAATTCCAACAACGTTAAACACCTTCGGAGGACCTTCGAAGCACTTTTTACGTAATTCCAAAAACATCGAAACACCTTTGGAGGACCTTCGAAGCACTTTTTACGTAATTCCAACAACATCCAAACAACTTCGGAGGAACTTCGAAGCACTTTCTACGTAATTCCAACAACATCCAAACACCTACGGAGGACCTTCGAAGCACTTTTTACGTAATTCCAACAACATCCAAACACCTTCGGAGGACCCTCGAAGCACTTTATACGTAATTCCTACAACATCCAAACACCTTCGGAGGACCTTCGAAGCACTTTTAACGTTATTCCAACAACATCCAAACACCTTCGGAGGACCTTCGAAGCACTTATTACGTAATTCCAACAACATCCAAACAACTTCGGAGGAACTTAGAAGCACTTATTACGTAATTCCAACAACATCCAAACACCTTTGGAGGACCTTCGAAGCACTTTTTACGTAATTCCAACAACATCCAAACACCTTCGGAGGACCCTCGAAGCACTTTATACGTAATTCCTACAACATCCAAACACCTTCGGAGGACCTTCGAAGCACTTTTAACGTTATTCCAACAACATCCAAACACCTTCGGAGGACCTTCGAAGCACTTATTACGTAATTCCAAAAACATCGAAACACCTTCGGAGGACCTTCGAAGCACTTTTTACGTAATTCCAACAACATCCAAACAACTTCGGAGGAACTTAGAAGCACTTATTACGTAATTCCAACAACATCCAAACAGCTTCGGAGGACCTTCGAAGCACTTTTTACGTAATTCCAACAACATCCAAACACCTTCGGAGGACCTTCGAAGCACTTTTTACGTAATTCCAACAACATCCAAACACCTTCGGAGGACCTTCGAAGCTCTTTTTACGTAATTCCAAAAACATCGAAACACCTTTGGAGGACCTTCGAAGCACTTTTTACGTAATTCCAACAACATCCAAACAACTTCGGAGGAACTTCGAAGCACTTATTACGTAATTCCAACAACATCCAAACACCTTCGGAGGACCCTCGAAGCACTTTATACGTAATTCCTACAACATCCAAACACCTTCGGAGGACCTTCGAAGCACTTTTAACGTTATTCCAACAACATCCAAACACCTTCGGAGGACCTTCGAAGCACTTATTACGTAATTCCGAAAACATCCAAACACCTTCGGAGGACCTTCGAAGCACTTATTACGTAATTCCAACAACATCCAAACAACTTCGGAGGAACTTAGAAGCACTTATTACGTAATTCCAACAACATCCAAACAGCTTCGGAGGACCTTCGAAGCACTTTTTACGTAATTCCAACAACATCCAAACACCTTCGGAGGACCTTCGAAGCACTTTTTACGTAATTCCAACAACATCCAAACACCTTCGGAGGACCTTCGAAGCTCTTTTTACGTAATTCCAAAAACATCGAAACACCTTTGGAGGACCTTCGAAGCACTTTTTACGTAATTCCAACAACATCCAAACAACTTCGGAGGAACTTCGAAGCACCTATTACGTAATTCCAACAACATCCAAACACCTTTGGAGGACCTTCGAAGCACTTTTTACGTAATTCCAACAACATCCAAACACCTTCGGAGGTGCTTCGAAGCACTTTTAACGTTATTCCAACAACATCCAAACAACTTCGGAGGAACTTCGAAGCACTTTTTACGTAATTCCAACAACATCCAAACACCTTCGGAGGAACTTCGAAGCACTTTATACGTAATTCCAACAATATCCAAACACCTTGTAGGACCTTCGAAGCACTTTTAACGTAATTCCAAAAACATCCAAACACCTTCGAAGGACCTTCGAAGCACTTTTAACGTTACTAGGTATAACGGCCCGGTTACACGGGCCCATGTTGATGAAAGAATTTGCATTAGAATCTAGTAAAATTGTGGTAAATTGAGTTTCTCAAAGCTTCAGCCCAGTTAGCAGATTGAACCTGTATCAAACTGTGAGATGCCAAATTCAAATTCCCAGTTATTCTGATATGATAATGGCTCACTGGCTGCCGTATGGCATTCTCATGGCTGAATGGTAATGAAAAACTTATCGGACCAAACAGAAGAATTGTTGATTACTGAAGACTTTACCTCAGGAATGTGTTTTACATTGTCCGGATAGAATAATTTCCTGATTATCATAATGCCAAATTCAGCCAAAGAAAAGTAACAGGGCCAATACCAAAATAACAGGAAAAATGTGGCCAACTTTAGAATCACGCAAGAAATATGATTTTCTCCTGTGATTTGCTGCATCCCGTTGATAATAAAATGGTCAAGCCATAGGGACTAAATGGCTGAAGCTGTGCAATTGTGCTCTTCTCACCATCTTAATTTAAAAACCGTTAAATTTAAAAATACAATGCAATAGGTATAGTCTTCGGTGAGTTACCATACAAAGTTGAGGTTTTGCACCATTTTAAGTGCATCACCTTGTTCAAGTAAGGACATCAGCCGGAAAATATCACACATATCAATCATTTCAAACACTACTTTTTTCGAGTGCTCGTTTTATGAATGTTGCTATCAAAGTATCCTTTCGTTTTCTCAAGCGAGCTGATTGCCATGGTGATCAAAGTACAGAGAAACGTAGACGATAGGCTCTGTAAGCAGACAGCCGTAGACTTTGTAAGTTAATGCTTAAGGTTCCGCAAGATTGGCTGTGGATTGTTTAGGAAATTTTCTAATTGTGTTTTTTAGAGGCGCGTGTTTGTTTTCGTGTGATAGACGGTTCAGAAATTTGTGTTTTGGGAACTGACCTGTAGTGCGTTTTTGTAAGAAATTTTATGTGATTGAGTTTTTGTTTCGGTGATAGTGTTTTGTGTCGAAAACTGTGATATATGTGCTTGTCTTTAATTGTTTTTTATATTTTTTGTGTTTGAACCTTTCGAAGAATTGTTCGTGCATTTCCGGTATTAGAAAATACACAGCAAAAGTGATTTAATTGAGCTGAGCCAGCTTGCCCGCGCCCTTTGAACACGGATTTGGTGCACATTTTTGTTTTAACCATGTTGAACAATTAATTATCAATCAAGTGTTCCCTTGATATATCTGATCAACCGAACTCATAGTGCCCGGGAACGGAATTTTACAACATTTAGAACCATTTTGCAAAACCAGTTTTCCTTTTTTCCAATCGAGTTGGTTTCCCCAGGTCAACTGTGATTGCTATAGTGATCCTTCAGTTTTTCCCCAAGGAAGCTGATTGCTATGGTGATCAATGCAATGCAATGGGATGAGCGTTTTGAGAATTTCCATACAAAGATGAGGTGTTGCAACGATTTTAGTGCGTTACTTTATCCAAGTAGGAGCGTTATCCTTGGAGCGTGACGTTAAGGATTTTTTATAATAAGATTCCAACAACATCCAAACACCTTCGGAGGACCTTCGAAGCACTTATTACGTAATTCCAACAACATCCAAACACCTTCGGAGGACCTTCGAAGCACTTTTTACGTAATTCCAACAACATCCAATCACCTTCGGAGGACCTTCGAAGCACTTTATACGTAATTCCAACAACATCCAAACACCTTCGGAGGACCTTCGAAGCACTTATTACGTAATTCCAACAACATCCAAACACCTTTGGAGGACCTTCGAAGCACTTTTTACGTAATTCCAACAACATCCAAACACCTTCGGAGGACCTTCGAAGCACTTATTACGTAATTCAAACAACATCCAAACACCTTCGGAGGACCTTCGAAGCACTTTTAACGTAATTCCAACAACATCCAAACAACTTCGGAGGAACTTCGAAGCACTTTTAACGTAATTCCAAAAACATCCAAACAATTTCGGAGGACCTTCGAAGCACTTATTACGTAATTCCAACAACATCCAATCACCTTCGGAGGACCTTCGAAGCACTTTATACGTAATTCCAACAACATCCAAACAACTTCGGAGGAACTTAGAAGCACTTATTACGTAATTCCAACAACATCCAAACACCTTTGGAGGACCTTCGAAGCACTTTTTACGTAATTCCAACAACATCCAAACACCTTCGGAGGACCTTCGAAGCACTTTTTACGTAATTCCAACAACATCCAAACACCTTCGGAGGACCTTCGAAGCTCTTTTTACGTAATTCCAAAAACATCGAAACACCTTTGGAGGACCTTCGAAGCACTTTTTACGTAATTCCAACAACATCCAAACAACTTCGGAGGAACTTCGAAGCACTTATTACGTAATTCCAACAACATCCAAACACCTTCGGAGGACCTTCGAAGCACTTTTTACGTAATTCCAACAACATCCAAACACCTTCGGAGGACCTTCGAAGCACTTATTACGTAATTCCAACAACATCCAAACACCTTCGGAGGACCTTCGAAGCACTTTTAACGTAATTCCAACAACATCCAAACACCTTCGGAGGACCTTCGAAGCACTTTATACGTAATTCCAACAACATTATCAATGATGTTTGTCCTATACTTCCCCATGATGGTCACCTTCTCTATGCAGATGACCTAAAAATTTTTCTTCCTGTTGCCAATCTCTCTGACTGTATGGTTCTTCAAGATTTTTTAAACGAATTTTCCTTGTGGTGTTCCGCTAACTTTTTATCCCTGTGTCCCGAGAAATGTTCTGCCATTTCTTTCTCCCGTTCCCAATCTCCTTTGTGTGCGACTTATTCTGTGTATGGTTGCCGCCTTCAACGTGTTGAAGCCATTCGTGACCTTGGTGTCATTCTTGACACCAGGGTTACGTTCAACCTGCACTATGAAGCTGTCCTTAGTAAATGTTTCAAAACTTTAGGTCTGATCAGACATTTGTCACATGGCTTCTATGATCCTGTTTGTTTAAAAGCCCTGTATTGTGCCCTCGTTCGTCCCATTGTCGAATATGCTTGTGTTGTTTGGAATCCCGCGGGTGTTGGTTGGTGTGCCAGGTTCGAGAGGATCCAAAGAACTTTTACCCGTTTTGCTGTTGCTCGTTTATACGGGGGTTCTGTCCAGCAGATGCCTTCGTACACGTCCCGGTGTCAGCTACTGGGTCTTCCCTCCCTGGCACAGAGGCGTGTCTCCGCGCAGGCCTCCTTCATTGCTGGAGTTATCCTGGGCGAGATTGATGCCCCAGCGCTGCTTGCCTGCGTCAACTTCTACGTGCCTTCTCGGTCCCTTCGTCCGCGTGCTCCTCTTTTTGTTGAATCCCGTCGTACTGGTGTCGGTAACAATGACCCTGTGCTTGTGTCTATGCGTCACTTCAATCTTCTTTCTGATCACTTTGATTTCAATTCTTCCCTCTCAAATTTCCGCTCTTCTATATCCTCTACTCCTGCTTTGCTTTAATTTTTCTATTGCCTGCTTTCTGCTTCCGGTTCTACAGCATCTTTTCGGGTCCACGCTTCTCCATGTTTGTAGTCTGAGTTAGGGTCTAGTGCTTAAGTCCCTGTTTTTGTATCTTAATTTTAAGTTTTGTTTAGCCCATAAGTGGCAGACAAAATAAATTAAATAAATAATAATAAATAATAAACATCCAAACCCCTTCGGAGGACCTTCGAAGCACTTTTTACGTTATTCCAACAACATCCAAACACCTTCGGAGGACCTTCGAAGCACTTTTTACGTAATTCCCAAAACATCCAAACACCTTTGGAGGACCTTCGAAGCACTTTTAACGTAATTCCAACAACATCCAAACACCTTCGGAGGACCTTCGAAGCACTTTATACGTAATTCCAACAACATCCAAACCCCTTCGGAGGACCTTCGAAGCACTTTTTACGCAATTCCAACAACATTCAAACACCTTCGGAGGACCTTCGAAGCACTTTTCTCGTAATTCCAACAACATCCAAACACCTTTGGAGGACCTTCGAAGCACTTTTAACGTAATTCCAACAACATCCAAACACCTTCGGAGGACCTTCGAAGCACTTTTTACGTAATTCCAACAACATCCAAACACCTTCGGAGGACCTTCGAAGCACTTTTCACGTAATTCCAAAAACATCCAAACACCTTTGGAGGACCTTCGAAGCACTTTTTACTTAATTCCAACAACATCCAAACACCTTCGGAGGACCTTCGAAGCACTTTTTACGTATTTCCAACAACATCCAAACACCTTTGGAGGACCTTCGAAGCATTTTTTACGTGATTTCAACAACATCCAAACACCTTTGGAGGACCTTCGAAGAACATTTTACTTAATTCCAAAAACATCCAAACACCTTCGGAGGACCTTCGATGCACTTTTTATGTAATTCAAACAACATCAAAACACCTTTGGAGGACCTTCGAAGCAACAATATCCAAACACCTTCGGAGGACCTTCGAAGCACTTTTTACGTAATTCCAACAACATCCAAACACCTTTGGAGGACCTTCGAAGCACTTGTTACGTAATTCAAACAACTTCCAAACACCTTCGGAGGACCTTCGAAGCACTTTTTACGTAATTCCAACAACATCCAAACACCTACGGAGGACCTTCGAAGCACTTTTTACGTAATTCCTTCAACATCCAAACACCTACGGAGGACCTTCGAAGCACTTTTTAAGTAATTCCAACAACATCCAAACACCTACGGAGGACCTTCGAAGCACTTTTTACGTAATTCCAACAACATCCATACACCTTCGGAGGACCTTCGAAGCACTTTTTACGTAATTCCAACAACATCCTAACACCTTCGGAGGACCTTCGAAGCACTTTTTACGTAATTTCAACAACATCCAAACACCTACGGAGGACCTTCGAAGAACTTTTTACGTAATTCCAACAACATCCAAACACCTTTGGATGACCTTCGAAGCACTTTTTACGTAATTTCAACAACATCCAAACACCTTCGGAGGTCCTTCGAAACACTTTTTACGTAATTCCAACAACATCCAAACACCTTCGGAGGACCTTCGAAGCATTTTTTATGTAATTCCAACAACATCCAAACACCTTCGGAGGACCTTCGAAGCACTTTTTACGTAATTCCAACAACATCCAAACACCTTTGGAGGACCTTCGAAGCACTTTTTACGTAATTCCAACAACATCCTAACACCTTCGGAGGACCTTCGAAGCACTTTTTACGTAATTCCAACAACATCCATACACCTTTGGAGGACCTTCGAAGAACATTTTACGTAATTCCAAAAACATTAACACACCTTCGGAGGACCTTTGAAGCACTTTTTACGTAATTCCAAAAACATCCAAACACCTTCGGAGGACCTTCGAAGCACTTTTTACGTAATTCCAACAACATCCAAACACCTTCGGAGGACCTTCGAAGCACTTTTTACGTAATTCCAACAACATCCAAACACCTACGGAGGACCTTCGAAGAACTTTTTACGTAATTCCAACAACATCCAAACACCTTTGGATGACCTTCGAAGCACTTTTTACGTAATTTCAACAACATCCAAACACCTTCGGAGGTCCTTCGAAACACTTTTTACGTAATTCCAACAACATCCAAACACCTTCGGAGGACCTTCGAAGCATTTTTTATGTAATTCCAACAACATCCAAACACCTTCGGAGGACCTTCGAAGCACTTTTTACGTAAATCCAACAACATCAAAACACCTTCGGAGGACCTTCGAAGCACTTTTTACGTAATTCCAACAACATCCAAACACCTTTGGAGGACCTTCGAAGCACTTTTTACGTAATTCCAACAACATCCTAACACCTTCGGAGGACCTTCGAAGCACTTTTTACGTAATTCCTTCAACATCCAAACACCTACGGAGGACCTTCGAAGCACTTTTTACGTAATTCCAACAACATCCATACACCTTCGGAGGACCTTCGAAGCACTTTTTATGTAATTCCAACAACATCAAAACACCTTTGGAGGACCTTCGAAGCAACAACATCCAAACACCTTCGGAGGACCTTCGAAGCACTTTTTACGTAATTCCAACAACATCCAAACACCTTTGGAGGACCTTCGAAGCACTTGTTACGTAATTCCAACAACATCCAAACACCTTTGGATGACCTTCGAAGCACTTTTTTCGTAATTTCAACGACATCCAAACACCTTCGGAGGTCCTTCGAAACACTTTTTACGTAATTCCAACAACATCCAAACACCTTCGGAGGACCTTCGAAGCATTTTTTATGTAATTCCAACAACATCCAAACACCTTCGGAGGACCTTCGAAGCACTTTTTATGTAATTCCAACAACATCCAAACACCTTCGGAGGTCCTTCGAAGCACTTTTTACGTAATTTCAACAACATCCAAACACCTTCGGAGGTCCTTCGAAACACTTTTTACGTAATTCCAACAACATCCAAACACCTTCGGAGGACCTTCGAAGCATTTTTTATGTAATTCCAACAACATCCAAACACCTTCGGAGGACCTTCGAAGCACTTTTTATGTAATTCCAACAACATCCAAACACCTTCGGAGGTCCTTCGAAGCACTTTTTACGTAATTCCAACAACATCCATACACCTTCGGAGGACCTTCGAAGCACTTTTTACGTAATTATAACAACATCCAAACACCTTTGGAGGACCTTCGAAGCCCTTTTTACGTAATTCCAACAACATCCAATTACCTTCGGAGGACCTTCGAAGCCCTTTTTACGTTATTCCAACAACATCCAAACACCTTAGGAGGACCATCGAAGCACTTTTTACGTAATTCCAACAACATCCAAACACCTTCGGAGGACCTTCGAAGCGCTTTTCACGTAATTCCAACAACATCCAAACATCTTCGGAGGACCTTCGAAGCCCTTTTTACGTAATTCAAACAACATCCAAACACCTTAGGAGGACCATCGAAGCACTTTTTACGTAATTCCAACAACATCCAAACACCTTCGGAGGACCTTCGAAGCCCTTTTTACGTTATTCCAACAACATCCAAACACCTTAGGAGGACCATCGAAGCACTTTTTACGTAATTCCAACAATATCCACCTACGAAGCACTTTTTACGTAATTCCAACAACATCCAAACAACTTTGGAGGACCTTCGAAGCCCTTTTTACGTAATTCCAACAACATAAAAACACCTTCGGAGGACCTTCGAAGCCCTTTTTACGTTATTCCAACAACATCCAAACACCTTAGGAGGACCATCGAAGCACTTTTTTCGTAATTCCAACAACATCAAAACACCTTTGGAGGACCTTCGAAGCGCTTTTCACGTAATTCCAACAACATCCAAACACCTTCGGAGGACCTTCGAAGCCCTTTTTACGTAATTCCAACAACATCCAATTACCTTCGGAGGACCTTCGAAGCCCTTTTTACGTTATTCCAACAACATCCAAACACCTTCGGAGGACCTTCGAAGCCCTTTTTACGTTATTCCAACAACATCCAAACACCTTAGGAGGACCATCGAAGCACTTTTTACGTTATTCCAACAACATCCAAACACCTTCGGAGGACCTTCGAAGCGCTTTTCACGTAATTGCAACAACATCCAAACACCTTTGGAGGACCATCGAAGCACTTTTTACGTAATTCCAACAACATCCAAACACCTTCGGAGGACCTTCGAAGCCCTTTTTACGTTATTCCAACAACATCCAAACACCTTAGGAGGACCTTCGAAGCGCTTTTCACGTAATTCCAACAACATCCAAACACCTTAGGAGGACCATCGAAGCACTTTTTACGTAATTCCAACAACATCCAAACACCTTCGGAGGACCTTCGAAGCGCTTTTCACGTAATTCCAACAACATCCAAACACCTTCGGAGGACCTTCGAAGCCCTTTTTACGTTATTCCAACAACATCCAAACACCTTTGGAGGACCATCGAAGCACTTTTTTCGTAATTCCAACAACATCAAAACACCTTTGGAGGACCTTCGAAGCACTTTTTACGTAATTCCAACAACATCCACCTTCGTAGCACTTTTTACGTAATTCCAACAACATCCAAACACCTTTGGAGGACCTTCGAAGCCCTTTTTACGTAATTCCAACAACATCCAAACACCTTCGGAGGACCTTCGAAGCGCTTTTCACGTAATTCCAACAACATCCAAACACCTTCGGAGGACCTTCGAAGCCCTTTTTACGTAATTCAAACAACATCCAAACACCTTAGGAGGACCATCGAAGCACTTTTTACGTAATTCCAACAACATCCAAACACCTTCGGAGGACCTTCGAAGCCCTTTTTACGTTATTCCAACAACATCCAAACACCTTAGGAGGACCTTCGAAGCGCTTTTCACGTAATTCCAACAACATCCAAACACCTTAGGAGGACCATCGAAGCACTTTTTACGTAATTCCAACAACATCCAAACACCTTCGGAGGACCTTCGAAGCGCTTTTCACGTAATTCCAACAACATCCAAACACCTTCGGAGGACCTTCGAAGCCCTTTTTACGTTATTCCAACAACATCCAAACACCTTAGGAGGAAAAACGAAGCACTTTTTACGTAATTCCAACAACATCAAAACACCTTTGGAGGACCTTCGAAGCACTTTTTACGTAATTCCAACAATATCCACCTACGAAGCACTTTTTACGTAATTCCAACAACATCCAAACAACTTTGGAGGACCTTCGAAGCCCTTTTTACGTAATTCCAACAACATAAAAACACCTTCGGAGGACCTTCGAAGCCCTTTTTACGTTATTCCAACAACATCCAAACACCTTAGGAGGACCATCGAAGCACTTTTTTCGTAATTCCAACAACATCAAAACACCTTTGGAGGACCTTCGAAGCGCTTTTCACGTAATTTCAACAACATCCAAACACCTTTGGAGGACCATCGAAGCACTTTTTACGTAATTCCAACAACATCCAAACACCTTCGGAGGACCTTCGAAGCGCTTTTCACGTAATTCCAACAACATCCAAACACCTTCGGAGGACCTTCGAAGCCCTTTTTACGTTATTCCAACAACATCCAAACACCTTAGGAGGAAAAACAAAGCACTTTTTACGTAATTCCAACAACATCCAAACACCTTCGGAGGACCTTCGAAGCCCTTTTTACGTAATTCAAACAACATCCAAACACCTTTGGAGGACCTTCGAAGCACTTTATGCGTAATTCCAACAACATCCAAACACCTTCGGAGTACCTTCGAAGCCCTTTTTACGTTATTCCAACAACATCCAAACACCTTAGGAGGACCATGGAAGCACTTTTTATGTAATTCCAATAACATCCAAAAACCTTTGGAGGACCTTCGAAGCACTTTTTACGTAATTCCAACAACATCCAAACACCTTCGGAGGACCTTCGAAGCACTTTTTATGTGATTCCAACAACATCCAAACACCTTCGGAGGACCTTCGAAGCCCTTTTTACGTTATTCCAACAACATCCAAACACCTTAGGAGGACCATCGAAGCACTTTTTACGTTATTCCAACAACATCCAAACACCTTCGGAGGACCTTCGAAGCGCTTTTCACGTAATTCCAACAACATCCAAACACCTTTGGAGGACCATCGAAGCACTTTTTACGTAATTCCAACAACATCCACCTTCGTAGCACTTTTTACGTAATTCCAACAACATCCAAACACCTTTGGAGGACCTTCGAAGCCCTTTTTACGTAATTCCAACAACATCCAAACACCTTCGGAGGACCTTCGAAGCGCTTTTCACGTAATTCCAACAACATCCAAACACCTTCGGAGGACCTTCGAAGCCCTTTTTACGTAATTCAAACAACATCCAAACACCTTAGGAGGACCATCGAAGCACTTTTTACGTAATTCCAACAACATCCAAACACCTTCGGAGGACCTTCGAAGCCCTTTTTACGTTATTCCAACAACATCCAAACACCTTAGGAGGACCATCGAAGCACTTTTTACGTAATTCCAACAACATCCAAACACCTTCGGAGGACCTTCGAAGCGCTTTTCACGTAATTCCAACAACATCCAAACACCTTAGGAGGACCATCGAAGCACTTTTTACGTAATTCCAACAACATCCAAACACCTTCGGAGGACCTTCGAAGCGCTTTTCACGTAATTCCAACAACATCCAAACACCTTCGGAGGACCTTCGAAGCCCTTTTTACGTTATTCCAACAACATCCAAACACCTTAGGAGGAAAAACGAAGCACTTTTTACGTAATTCCAACAACATCCAAACACCTTCGGAGGACCTTCGAAGCCCTTTTTACGTAATTCAAACAACATCCAAACACCTTTGGAGGACCTTCGAAGCACTTTATGCGTAATTCCAACAACATCCAAACACCTTCGGAGTACCTTCGAAGCCCTTTTTACGTTATTCCAACAACATCCAAACACCTTAGGAGGACCATGGAAGCACTTTTTATGTAATTCCAATAACATCCAAAAACCTTTGGAGGACCTTCGAAGCACTTTTTACGTAATTCCAACAACATCCAAACACCTTCGGAGGACCTTCGAAGCACTTTTTATGTGATTCCAATAACATCCAAACACCTTTGGAGGACCTTCGAAGCACTTTTAACGTAATTCCAACAACATCCAAACACCTTCGGAGGACCTTCGAAGCACTTTTTACGTAATTCCAACAACATCCAAACACCTTTGGAGGACCTTCGAAGCACTTTTTGCGTAATTCCAACTACATCCAAACACCTTCGCAGGACCTTCGAAGCACTTTTTACGTAATTCCAACAACATTCAAACACCTTTGAAGGACCTTCGAAGCACTTTTTATGTAATTCCAATAACATCCAAACACCTTCGGAGGACCTTCGAAGCGCTTTTCACGTAATTCCAACAACATCCAAACACCTTCGGAGGACCTTAACTTTTTACGTAATTCCAACAACATCAAAACACCTTTGGAGGACCTTCGAAGCACTTTTGACGTAATTCCAACAACATCCAAACACCTTCGGAGGACCTTCGAAGCGCTTTTCACGTAATTCCAACAACATCCAAACACCTTCGCAGGACCTTCACTTTTTACGTAATTCCAACAACATCAAAACACCTTTGGAGGACCTTCGAAGCACTTTTTACATAATTCCAACAACATTAAAACACCTTCGGAGGACCTTCGAAGCGCTTTTCACGTAATTCCAACAACATCCAAACACCTTCGGAGGACCTTCGAAGCCCTTTTTACGTTATTCCAACAACATCCAAACACCTTAGGAGGACCATCGAAGCACTTTTTACGTAATTCCAACAACATCCAAACACCTTTGGAGGACCTTCGAAGCACTTTTTGCGTAACTCCAACAACATCCAAACACCTTCGGAGGACCTTCGAAGCACTTTTTACGTAATTCCAACAACATCAAAACACCTTTGGACGACCTTCGAAGCACTTTTTACGTAATTCCAACAACATCCAAACATCTTCGGAGGACCTTCGAAGCACTTTTTACGTAATTCCAACAACATCCAAACACCTTCGGAGGACCTTCGAAGCGCTTTTCACGTAATTCCAACAACATCCAAACACCTTCGGAGGACCTTCACTTTTTACGTAATTCCAACAACATCAAAACACCTTTGGAGGACCTTCGAAGCACTTTTGACGTAATTCCAACAACATCCAAACACCTTCGGAGGACCTTCGAAGCGCTTTTCACGTAATTCCAACAACATCCAAACACCTTCGGAGGACCATCGAAGCACTTTTTACGTTATTCCAACAACATCCAAACACCTTAGGAGGACCATCGAAGCACTTTTTACGTAATTCCAACAACATCCAAACACCTTTGGAGGACCTTCGAAGCACTTTTTGCGTAATTCCAACAACATCCAAACACCTTCGGAGGACCTTCGAAGCACTTTTTACGTAATTCCAACAACATCAAAACACCTTTGGACGACCTTCGAAGCACTTTTTACGTAATTCCAACAACATCCAAACACCTTCGGAGGACCTTCGAAGCGCTTTTCACGTAATTCCAACAACATCCAAACACCTTCGGAGGACCTTCGAAGCACTTTTTACGTAATTCCAACAACATCAAAACATCTTTCGAGGACCTTCGAAGCACTTTTTACGTAATTCCAACAACATCCAAACACCTTCGAAGGACCTTCGAAGCACTTTTTACGTAATTCCAACAACATCAAAACACCTTCGGAGGACCTTCGAAGCGCTTTTCACGTAATTCCAACAACATCCAAACACCTTCGGAGGACCTTCGAAGCACTTTTTACGTAATTCCAACAACATCAAAACATCTTTCGAGGACCTTCGAAGCACTTTTTACGTAATTCCAACAACATCAAAACACCTTTGGAGGACCTTCGAAGCACTTTTTACGTAATTCCAACAGCATCCAAACACCTTCGGAGGACCTTCGAAGCGATTTTCACGTAATTCCAACAACATCCAAACACTTTCGGAGGACGTTCGAAGCCCTTTTTACGTTATTCCAACAACATCCAAACACCTTAGGAGGACCATCGAAGCCTTTTTTATGTAATTCCAACAACATCCAAACACCTTCGGAGGACCTTCGAAGCACTTTTTGCGTAATTCCAACAACATCCAAACACCTTCGGAGGACCTTCGAAGCACTTTTTGCGTAATTCCAACAACATCCAAACACCTTTGGAGGACCTTCGAAGCACTTTTTGCGTAATTCCAACAACATCCAAACACCTTCGGAGGACCTTCGAAGCACTTTTTATGTAATTCCAACAACATCCAAACACCTTCGGAGGACCATCGAAGCACTTTTTACGTTATTCCAACAACATCCAAACACCTTCGGAGGACCTTCGAAGCGCTTTTCACGTAATTCCAACAACATCCAAACACCTTTGGAGGACCATCGAAGCACTTTTTACGTAATTCCAACAACATCCAAACACCTTCGGAGGACCTTCGAAGCCCTTTTTACGTTATTCCAACAACATCCAAACACCTTAGGAGGACCTTCGAAGCGCTTTTCACGTAATTCCAACAACATCCAAACACCTTAGGAGGACCATCGAAGCACTTTTTACGTAATTCCAACAACATCCAAACACCTTCGGAGGACCTTCGAAGCGCTTTTCACGTAATTCCAACAACATCCAAACACCTTCGGAGGACCTTCGAAGCCCTTTTTACGTTATTCCAACAACATCCAAACACCTTTGGAGGACCATCGAAGCACTTTTTACGTAATTCCAACAACATCCACCTTCGTAGCACTTTTTACGTAATTCCAACAACATCCAAACACCTTTGGAGGACCTTCGAAGCCCTTTTTACGTAATTCCAACAACATCCAAACACCTTAGGAGGACCTTCGAAGCGCTTTTCACGTAATTCCAACAACATCCAAACACCTTAGGAGGACCATCGAAGCACTTTTTACGTAATTCCAACAACATCCAAACACCTTCGGAGGACCTTCGAAGCGCTTTTCACGTAATTCCAACAACATCCAAACACCTTCGGAGGACCTTCGAAGCCCTTTTTACGTTATTCCAACAACATCCAAACACCTTAGGAGGAAAAACGAAGCACTTTTTACGTAATTCCAACAACATCAAAACACCTTTGGAGGACCTTCGAAGCACTTTTTACGTAATTCCAACAATATCCACCTACGAAGCACTTTTTACGTAATTCCAACAACATCCAAACAACTTTGGAGGACCTTCGAAGCCCTTTTTACGTAATTCCAACAACATAAAAACACCTTCGGAGGACCTTCGAAGCCCTTTTTACGTTATTCCAACAACATCCAAACACCTTAGGAGGACCATCGAAGCACTTTTTTCGTAATTCCAACAACATCAAAACACCTTTGGAGGACCTTCGAAGCGCTTTTCACGTAATTCCAACAACATCCAAACACCTTTGGAGGACCTTCGAAGCACTTTTTACGTAATTCCAACAACATCCAATTACCTTCGGAGGACCTTCGAAGCCCTTTTTACGTTATTCCAACAACATCCAAACACCTTCGGAGGACCTTCGAAGCCCCTTTTACGTTATTCCAACAACATCCAAACACCTTAGGAGGACCATCGAAGCACTTTTTACGTTATTCCAACAACATCCAAACACCTTCGGAGGACCTTCGAAGCGCTTTTCACGTAATTCCAACAACATCCAAACACCTTTGGAGGACCATCGAAGCACTTTTTACGTAATTCCAACAACATCCACCTTCGTAGCACTTTTTACGTAATTCCAACAACATCCAAACACCTTTGGAGGACCTTCGAAGCCCTTTTTACGTAATTCCAACAACATCCAAACACCTTCGGAGGACCTTCGAAGCGCTTTTCACGTAATTCCAACAACATCCAAACACCTTCGGAGGACCTTCGAAGCCCTTTTTACGTAATTCAAACAACATCCAAACACCTTAGGAGGACCATCGAAGCACTTTTTACGTAATTCCAACAACATCCAAACACCTTCGGAGGACCTTCGAAGCCCTTTTTACGTTATTCCAACAACATCCAAACACCTTAGGAGGACCATCGAAGCACTTTTTACGTAATTCCAACAACATCCAAACACCTTCGGAGGACCTTCGAAGCGCTTTTCACGTAATTCCAACAACATCCAAACACCTTAGGAGGACCATCGAAGCACTTTTTACGTAATTCCAACAACATCCAAACACCTTCGGAGGACCTTCGAAGCGCTTTTCACGTAATTCCAACAACATCCAAACACCTTCGGAGGACCTTCGAAGCCCTTTTTACGTTATTCCAACAACATCCAAACACCTTAGGAGGAAAAACGAAGCACTTTTTACGTAATTCCAACAACATCAAAACACCTTTGGAGGACCTTCGAAGCACTTTATGCGTAATTCCAACAACATCCAAACACCTTCGGAGTACCTTCGAAGCCCTTTTTACGTTATTCCAACAACATCCAAACACCTTAGGAGGACCATGGAAGCACTTTTTATGTAATTCCAATAACATCCAAAAACCTTTGGAGGACCTTCGAAGCACTTTTTACGTAATTCCAACAACATCCAAACACCTTCGGAGGACCTTCGAAGCACTTTTTACGTAATTCCAATAACATCCAAACACCTTTGGAGGACCTTCGAAGCACTTTTAACGTAATTCCAACAACATCCAAACACCTTCGGAGGACCTTCGAAGCACTTTTTACGTAATTCCAACAACATCCAAACACCTTTGGAGGACCTTCGAAGCACTTTTTGCGTAATTCCAACTACATCCAAACACCTTCGCAGGACCTTCGAAGCACTTTTTACGTAATTCCAACAACATTCAAACACCTTTGAAGGACCTTCGAAGCACTTTTTATGTAATTCCAATAACATCCAAACACCTTCGGAGGACCTTCGAAGCGCTTTTCACGTAATTCCAACAACATCCAAACACCTTCGGAGGACCTTAACTTTTTACGTAATTCCAACAACATCAAAACACCTTTGGAGGACCTTCGAAGCACTTTTGACGTAATTCCAACAACATCGAAACACCTTCGGAGGACCTTCGAAGCGCTTTTTACGTAATTCCAACAACATCCAAACACCTTCGCAGGACCTTCACTTTTTACGTAATTCCAACAACATCAAAACACCTTTGGAGGACCTTCGAAGCACTTTTTACATAATTCCAACAACATTAAAACACCTTCGGAGGACCTTCGAAGCGCTTTTCACGTAATTCCAACAACATCCAAACACCTTCGGAGGACCATCGAAGCACTTTTTACGTAATTCCAACAACATCCAAACACCTTTGGAGGACCTTCGAAGCACTTTTTGCGTAATTCCAACAACATCCAAACACCTTCGGAGGACCTTCGAAGCACTTTTTACGTAATTCCAACAACATCAAAACACCTTTGGACGACCTTCGAAGCACTTTTTACGTAATTCCAACAACATCCAAACATCTTCGGAGGACCTTCGAAGCACTTTTTACGTAATTCCAACAACATCCAAACACCTTCGGAGGACCTTCGAAGCGCTTTTCACGTAATTCCAACAACATCCAAACACCTTCGGAGGACCTTCACTTTTTACGTAATTCCAACAACATCAAAACACCTTTGGAGGACCTTCGAAGCACTTTTGACGTAATTCCAACAACATCCAAAAACCTTCGGAGGACCTTCGAAGCGCTTTTCACGTAATTCCAACAACATCCAAACACCTTCGGAGGACCTTCACTTTTTACGTAATTCCAACAACATCAAAACACCTTTGGAGGACCTTCGAAGCACTTTTGACGTAATTCCAACAACATCCAAACACCTTCGGAGGACCTTCGAAGCGCTTTTCACGTAATTCCAACAACATCCAAACACCTTCGGAGGACCATCGAAGCACTTTTTGCGTAATTCCAACAACATCCAAACACCTTCGGAGGACCTTCGAAGCACTTTTTACGTAATTCCAACAACATCAAAACACCTTTGGACGACCTTCGAAGCACTTTTTACGTAATTCCAACAACATCCAAACACCTTCGGAGGACCTTCGAAGCACTTTTTGCGTAATTCCAACAACATCCAAACACCTTCGGAGGACCTTCGAAGCACTTTTTACGTAATTCCAACAACATCAAAACACCTTTGGACGACCTTCGAAGCACTTTTTACGTAATTCCAACAACATCCAAACACCTTCGGAGGACCTTCGAAGCACTTTTTACGTAATTCCAACAACATCAAAACACCTTCGGAGGACCTTCGAAGCACTTTTTACGTAATTCCAACAACATCAAAACATCTTTCGAGGACCTTCGAAGCACTTTTTACGTAATTCCAACAACATCCAAACACCTTCGAAGGACCTTCGAAGCACTTTTTACGTAATTCCAACAACATCAAAACACCTTCGGAGGACCTTCGAAGCGCTTTTCACGTAATTCCAACAACATCCAAACACCTTCGGAGGACCTTCGAAGCACTTTTTACGTAATTCCAACAACATCAAAACATCTTTCGAGGACCTTCGAAGCACTTTTTACGTAATTCCAACAACATCAAAACACCTTTGGAGGACCTTCGAAGCACTTTTTACGTAATTCCAACAACATCCAAACACCTTCGGAGGACGTTCGAAGCCCTTTTTACGTTATTCCAACAACATCCAAACACCTTAGGAGGACCATCGAAGCCTTTTTTATGTAATTCCAACAACATCCAAACACCTCCGGAGGACCTTCGAAGCGCTTTTCACGTAATTCCAACAACATCCAAACACCTTCGGAGGACCATCGAAGCACTTTTTGCGTAATTCCAACAACATCCAAACACCTTCGGAGGACCTTCGAAGCCCTTTTTACGTTATTCCAACAACATCCAAACACCTTAGGAGGACCTTCGAAGCACTTTTTACGTAATTCCAACAACATCCAAACACCTTTGGAGGACCTTCGAAGCACTTTTTGCGTAATTCCAACAACATCCAAACACCTTCGGAGGACCTTCGAAGCACTTTTTACGTAATTCCAACAACATCAAAACACCTTTGGACGACCTTCGAAGCACTTTTTACGTAATTCCAACAACATCCAAACACCTTCGGAGGACCTTCGAAGCGCTTTTCACGTAATTCCAACAACATCCAAACACCTTCGGAGGACCTTCGAAGCACTTTTTACGTAATTCCAACAACATCAAAACATCTTTCGAGGACCTTCGAAGCACTTTTTACGTAATTCCAACAACATCCAAACACCTTCGAAGGACCTTCGAAGCACTTTTTACGTAATTCCAACAACATCAAAACACCTTCGGAGGACCTTCGAAGCACTTTTCACGTAATTCCAACAACATCCAAACACCTTCGGAGGACCTTCGAAGCACTTTTTACGTAATTCCAACAACATCAAAACATCTTTCGAGGACCTTCGAAGCACTTTTTACGTAATTCCAACAACATCAAAACACCTTTGGAGGACCTTCGAAGCACTTTTTACGTAATTCCAACAACATCCAAACACCTTCGGAGGACGTTCGAAGCCCTTTTTACGTTATTCCAACAACATCCAAACACCTTAGGAGGACCATCGAAGCCTTTTTTATGTAATTCCAACAACATCCAAACACCTTCGGAGGACCTTCGAAGCACTTTTTGCGTAATTCCAACAACATCCAAACACCTTTGGAGGACCTTCGAAGCACTTTTTGCGTAATTCCAACAACATCCAAACACCTTCGGAGGACCTTCGAAGCACTTTTTATGTAATTCCAACAACATCCAAACACCTTCGGAGGAGCTTCGAAGCACTTTTTACGTAATTCCAAAAACATCCAAACATCTTCGGAGGACCTTCGAAGCACTTTTTACGTAATTTCAACAACATCCAAACACCTTCGGAGGACCTTCGAAGCACTTTTTACGTAATTTCAACAACATCCAAACACCTTCGGAGGACCTTCGAAGCCCTTTTTACGTTATTCCAACAGCATCCAAACACCTTTGGAGGACCTTCGAAACGATTTTCACGTAATTCCAACAACATCCAAACACCTTCGGAGGACCTTCGAAGCACTTTTTACGTAATTCCAACAACATCCAAACACCTTCAGAGGACCTTCGAAGCACTTTTTACGTAATTCCAACAACATCCAAACACCTTCGGAGGACCTTCGAAGCACTTTTTACGTAATTTCAACAACATCCAAACACCTTCGGAGGACCTTCGAAGCGCTTTTCACGTAATTCCAACAACATCCAAACACCTTCGGAGGACCTTCGAAGCACTTTTTACGTATTTCCAACAACATCCAAACATCTTAGGAGGACCATCGAAGCACTTTTTATGTAATTCCAACAACATCCAAACACCTTCGGAGGACCTTCGAAGCCCTTTTTACGTTATTCCAACAACATCCAAACACCTTAGGAGGACCATCGAAGCACTTTTTACGTAATTCCAACAACATCCAAACACCTTCGGAGGACCTTCGAAGCACTTTTTGCGTAATTCCAGCAACATCCAAACACCTTCGTAGCACTTTTTTTGTAATTCCAATAACATCCAAACACCTTTGGAGGACCTTCGAAGCACTTTTAACGTAATTCCAACAACATCCAAACACCTTTGGAGGACCTTCGAAGCACTTTTTACGTAATTCCAACAACATCCAAATACCTTCGGAGGACCTTCGAAGCTCTTTTCACGTAATTCCTAAAACATCCAAACGGCTTTGGAGGACCTTCGAAGCACTTTTTACGTAATTCCAACAACATCCAAACACCTTTGGAGGACCTTCGAAGCCCTTTTTACGTAATTCCAACAACATCCAAACACCTTCGGAGGACCTTCGAAGCACTTTTTATGTAATTCCAACAACATCCAAACACCTTCGGAGGACCTTCGAAGCACTTTTTACGTAATTCCAAAAACATCCAAACACCTTCGGAGGACCTCCGAAGCACTTTTTACGTAATTCCAACAACATCAAAACACCTTTGGAGGACCTTCGAAGCACTTTTTACGTAATTCCAACAGCATCCAAACACCTTCGGAGGACCTTCGAAGCACTTTTTACGTAATTCCAACAACATCCAAACACCTTCGGAGGACCTTCGAAGCACTTTTTACGTAAATCCAACAACATCCAAACATATTCAGAGGACCTTCGAAGCACTTTTTACGTAATTCCAACAACATCCAAACACCTTCGGAGGACCTTCGAAGCACTTTTTACGTAATTCCAACCACATCCAAACACCTTCGGAGGACCTTCGAAGCACTTTTTACGTAATTCCAACAACATCCAAACATCTTCGGAGGACCTTCGAAGCACTTTTTGCGTAATTCCAACAACATCCAAACATATTCAGAGGACCTTCGAAGCACTTTTTACGTAATTCCAACAACATCCAAACACCTTCGGAGGACCTTCGAAGCACTTTTTACGTAATTCCAACAACATCCAAACACATTCGGAGGACCTTCGAAGCACTTTTTACGTAATTCCAACAACATCCAAACACCTTCGGAGGACCTTCGAAGCGCTTTTCACGTAATTCCAACAACATCCAAACACCTTCGGAGGACCTTCGAAGCACTTTTTACGTAATTCCAACAACATCAAAACACCTTTGGAGGACCTTCGAAGCACTTTTTATGTAATTCCAATAACATCCAAACACCTTTGGAGGACCTTCGAAGCACTTTTTACGTAATTCCAACAACATCCAAACATCTTCGGAGGACCTTCGAAGCACTTGTTGCGTAATTCCAACAACATCCAAACACCTTCGGAGGACCTTCGAAGCACTTTTTACGTAAATCCAACAACATCCAAACACCTTCGGAGGACCTTCGAAGCACTTTTTACGTAATTCCAACAACATCCAAACACCTTCGGAGGACCTTCGAAGCACTTTTTACGTAATTCCAACAACATCAAAACACCTTTGGAGGACCTTCGAAGCACTTTTTATGTAATTCCAATAACATCCAAACACCTTTGGAGGACCTTCGAAGCACTTTTTACGTAATTCCAACAACATCCAAACATCTTCGGAGGACCTTCGAAGCACTTGTTGCGTAATTCCAACAACATCCAAACACCTTCGGAGGACCTTCGAAGCACTTTTTACGTAAATCCAACAACATCCAAACACCTTCAGAGGACCTTCGAAGCACTTTTTACGTAATTCCAACAACATCCAAACACCTTCGGAGGACCTTCGAAGCGCTTTTCACGTAATTCCAACAACATCCAAGGACCTTCGGAGGACCTTCGAAGCACTTTTTACGTAATTCCAACAACATCAAAACACCTTTGGAGGACCATCGAAGCACTTTTTATGTAATTCCAATAACATCCAAACACCTCCGGAGGACCTTCGAAGCACTTTTTACGTAATTCCAACAACATCTTAACACCTTCGGAGGACCTTCGAAGCACTTTTTACATAATTCCAACAACATCCAAACACCTTTTGAGGACCTCCGAAGCACTTTTTATGTAATTCCAATAACATCCAAACACCTTTGGAGGACCTTCGAAGCACTTTTTACGTAATTCCAACAACATCCAAACACCTTCGAAGGACCTTCGAAGCACTTTTTACATAATTCCAACAACATCCAAACACCTTCGGAGGACGTTCGAAGCACTTTTTACGTAATTCCAACAACATCCAAACACCTTCGGAGGACCTTCGAAGCACTTTTTACAAAATTCCAACAACATCCAAACACCTTCGGAGGACCTTCGAAGCACTTTTTACGTAATTCCAACAACATCCAAACACCTTCGGAGGACCTTCGAAGCGCTTTTCACGTAATTCCAACAACATCCAAACACCTTCGGAGGACCTTCGAAGCACTTTTTACGTAATTCCAACAACACCAAAACACCTTTGGAGGACCTTCGAAGCACTTTTTGCGTAATTCCAACAACATCCAAACACCTTCGGAGGACCTTCGAAGCACTTTTTACGTAATTCCAACAACATCAAAACACCTTTGGAGGACCTTCGAAGCCCTTTTTACTTTATTCCAACAACATCCAAACACCTTTGGATGACCTTCGAAGCACTTTTTACGTAATTCCAACAGCATCCAAACACCTTCGGAGGACCTTCGAAGCACTTTTTACGTAATTTCAACAACATCCAAACACCTTCGGCGGACCTTCGAAGCACTTTTTACGTAATTCCAACAACATCCAAACACCTTTGGAGGACCTTCGAAGCGCTTTTCACGTAATTCCAACAACATCCAAACACCTTCGGAGGACCTTCGAAGCACTTTTTACGTAATTCCAACAACATCCAAACATCTTCGGAGGACCTTCGAAGCACTTGTTGCGTAATTCCAACAACATCCAAACACCTTCGGAGGACCTTCGAAGCACTTTTTACGTAAATCCAACAACATCCAAACACCTTCAGAGGACCTTCGAAGCACTTTTTACGTAATTCCAACAACATCCAAACACCTTCGGAGGACCTTCGAAGCGCTTTTCACGTAATTCCAACAACATCCAAGGACCTTCGGAGGACCTTCGAAGCACTTTTTACGTAATTCCAACAACATCAAAACACCTTTGGAGGACCATCGAAGCACTTTTTATGTAATTCCAATAACATCCAAACACCTCCGGAGGACCTTCGAAGCACTTTTTACGTAATTCCAACAACATCTTAACACCTTCGGAGGACCTTCGAAGCACTTTTTACATAATTCCAACAACATCAAAACACCTTTGGAGGACCATCGAAGCACTTTTTATGTAATTCCAATAACATCCAAACACCTTTGGAGGACCTTCGAAGAACTTTTTACGTAATTCCAACAACATCCAAACACCTTCGGAGGACCTTCGAAGCACTTTTTACATAATTCCAACAACATCCAAACACCTTCGGAGGACGTTCGAAGCACTTTTTACGTAATTCCAACAACATCCAAACACCATCGGAGGACCTTCGAAGCACTTTTTACATAATTCCAACAACATCCAAACACCTTCGGAGGACCTTCGAAGCACTTTTTACGTAATTCCAACAACATCCAAACACCTTCGGAGGACCTTCGAAGCGCTTTTCACGTAATTCCAACAACATCCAAACACCTTCGGAGGACCTTCGAAGCACTTTTTACGTAATTCCAACAACACCAAAACACCTTTGGAGGACCTTCGAAGCACTTTTTGCGTAATTCCAACAACATCCAAACACCTTCGGAGGACCTTCGAAGCACTTTTTACGTAATTCCAACAACATCCAAACACCTTCGGAGGACCTTCGAAGCGCTTTTCACGTAATTCCAACAACATCCAAGGACCTTCGGAGGAAATTCGAAGCACTTTTTACGTAATTCCAACAACATCAAAACACCTTTGGAGGACCATCGAAGCACTTTTTACGTAATTCCAACAACACCAAAACACCTTTGGAGGACCTTCGAAGCACTTTTTGCGTAATTCCAACAACATCCAAACACCTTCGGAGGACCTTCGAAGCACTTTTTACGTAATTCCAACAACATCAAAACACCTTTGGAGGACCTTCGAAGCCCTTTTTACTTTATTCCAACAACATCCAAACACCTTTGGAGGACCTTCGAAGCACTTTTTACGTAATTCCAACAGCATCCAAACACCTTCGGAGGACCTTCGAAGCACTTTTTACGTAATTTCAACAACATCCAAACACCTTCGGAGGACCTTCGAAGCACTTTTTACGTAATTCCAACAACATCCAAACACCTTTGGAGGACCTTCGAAGCGCTTTTCACGTAATTCCAACAACATCCAAACACCTTCGGAGGACCTTCGAAGCACTTTTTACGTAATTCCAACAACATCCAAACATCTTCGGAGGACCTTCGAAGCACTTGTTGCGTAATTCCAACAACATCCAAACACCTTCGGAGGACCTTCGAAGCACTTTTTACGTAAATCCAACAACATCCAAACACCTTCAGAGGACCTTCGAAGCACTTTTTACGTAATTCCAACAACATCCAAACACCTTCGGAGGACCTTCGAAGCGCTTTTCACGTAATTCCAACAACATCCAAACACCTTCGGAGGACCTTCGAAGCACTTTTTACGTAAATCCAACAACATCCAAACACCTTCAGAGGACCTTCGAAGCACTTTTTACGTAATTCCAACAACATCCAAACACCATCGGAGGACCTTCGAAGCACTTTTTACATAATTCCAACAACATCCAAACACCTTCGGAGGACCTTCGAAGCACTTTTTACGTAATTCCAACAACATCCAAACACCTTCGGAGGACCTTCGAAGCGCTTTTCACGTAATTCCAACAACATCCAAACACCTTCGGAGGACCTTCGAAGCACTTTTTACGTAATTCCAACAACACCAAAACACCTTTGGAGGACCTTCGAAGCACTTTTTGCGTAATTCCAACAACATCCAAACACCTTCGGAGGACCTTCGAAGCACTTTTTACGTAATTTCAACAACATCCAAACACCTTCGGAGGACCTTCGAAGCACTTTTTACGTAATTCCAACAACATCCAAACACCTTTGGAGGACCTTCGAAGCGCTTTTCACGTAATTCC
Source organism: Anopheles coustani (assembly GCF_943734705.1). Taxonomy (NCBI): domain Eukaryota; kingdom Metazoa; phylum Arthropoda; class Insecta; order Diptera; family Culicidae; genus Anopheles; species Anopheles coustani. The sequence goes on from NW_026525383.1 coordinate 111,234, forward strand.
AACAACATCCAAACACCTTCGGAGGACCTTCGAAGCACTTTTTACGTAATTCCAACAACATCCAAACACCTTCGGAGGACCTTCGAAGCACTTTTTACGTAATTTCAACAACATCCAAACACCTTCGGAGGACCTTCGAAGCACTTTTTACGTAATTCCAACAACATCCAAACACCTTTGGAGGACCTTCGAAGCGCTTTTCACGTAATTCCAACAACATCCAAACACCTTCGGAGGACCTTCGAAGCACTTTTTACGTAATTCCAACAACACCCAAACATCTTCGGAGGACCTTCGAAGCACTTGTTGCGTAATTCCAACAACATCCAAACACCTTCGGAGGACCTTCGAAGCACTTTTTACGTAAATCCAACAACATCCAAACACCTTCAGAGGACCTTCGAAGCACTTTTTACGTAATTCCAACAACATCCAAACACCTTCGGAGGACCTTCGAAGCGCTTTTCACGTAATTCCAACAACATCCAAGGACCTTCGGAGGACCTTCGAAGCACTTTTTACGTAATTCCAACAACATCAAAACACCTTTGGAGGACCATCGAAGCACTTTTTATGTAATTCCAATAACATCCAAACACCTCCGGAGGACCTTCGAAGCACTTTTTACGTAATTCCAACAACATCTTAACACCTTCGGAGGACCTTCGAAGCACTTTTTACATAATTCCAACAACATCCAAACACCTTTTGAGGACCTCCGAAGCACTTTTTATGTAATTCCAATAACATCCAAACACCTTTGGAGGACCTTCGAAGCACTTTTTACGTAATTCCAACAACATCCAAACACCTTCGGAGGACCTTCGAAGCACTTTTTACATAATTCCAACAACATCCAAACACCTTCGGAGGACGTTCGAAGCACTTTTTACGTAATTCCAACAACATCCAAACACCATCGGAGGACCTTCGAAGCACTTTTTACATAATTCCAACAACATCCAAACACCTTCGGAGGACCTTCGAAGCACTTTTTACGTAATTCCAACAACATCCAAACACCTTCGGAGGACCTTCGAAGCGCTTTTCACGTAATTCCAACAACATCCAAACACCTTCGGAGGACCTTCGAAGCACTTTTTACGTAATTCCAACAACACCAAAACACCTTTGGAGGACCTTCGAAGCACTTTTTGCGTAATTCCAACAACATCCAAACACCTTCGGAGGACCTTCGAAGCACTTTTTACGTAATTCCAACAACATCCAAACACCTTCGGAGGACCTTCGAAGCGCTTTTCACGTAATTCCAACAACATCCAAGGACCTTCGGAGGAAATTCGAAGCACTTTTTACGTAATTCCAACAACATCAAAACACCTTTGGAGGACCATCGAAGCACTTTTTATGTAATTCCAATAACATCCAAACACCTCCCGAGGACCTTCGAAGCACTTTTTACGTAATTCCAACAACATCCAAACACCTTCGGAGGACTTTCGAAGCACTTTTTATGTAATTCCAATAACATCCAAACACCTTCAGAGGACCTTCGAAGCGCTTTTCACGTAATTCCAACAACATCCAAACACCTTCGGAGGACCTTCGAAGCACTTTTTACGTAATTTCAACAACATCCAAACACCTTTGAAGGAACTTCGAAGCATTTTAAACGTAATTCCAACAACATCAAAACACCTTTGGAGGACCTTCGAAGCCCTTTTTACTTTATTCCAACAACATCCAAACACCTTTGGAGGACCTTTGAAGCACTTTTTACGTAATTCCAATAACATATAAACACCTTCGGAGGACCTTCGAAGCACATTTTACGTAATTCCAACAACACCAAAACACCTTTGGAGGACCTTCGAAGCACTTTTTGCGTAATTCCAACAACATCCAAACACCTTCGGAGGACCTTCGAAGCACTTTTTACGTAATTCCAACAACATCAAAACACCTTTGGAGGACCTTCGAAGCCCTTTTTACTTTATTCCAACAACATCCAAACACCTTTGGAGGACCTTTGAAGCACTTTTTACGTAATTCCAATAACATATAAACACCTTTGGAGGACCTTCGAAGCACTTTTTACGTAATTCCAACAACATCCAAACACCTTCGGAGGACCTTCGAAGCACTTTTTATGTAATTCCAATAACATCCAAACACCTTTGGAGGACCTTCGAAGCACTTTTTACGTAATTCCAACAACATCCAAACACCTTCGGAGGACCTTCGAAGCACTTTTTACGTTATTCCAACAACATCCAAACACCTTCGGAGGACCTTCGAAGCACTTTTTACGTAATTCCAACAACATCCAAACACCTTCGGAGGACCTTCGAAGCGCTTTTCACGTAATTCCAACAACATCCAAACACCTTCGGAGGACCTTCGAAGCACTTTTTACGTAATTCCAACAACACCCAAACACCTTTGGAGGACCTTCGAAGCACTTTTTGCGTAATTCCAACAACATCCAAACACCTTCGGAGGACCTTCGAAGCACTTTTTACGTAATTCCAACAACATCAAAACACCTTTGGAGGACCTTCGAAGCCCTTTTTACTTTATTCCAACAACATCCAAACACCTTAGGAGGACCATCGAAGCACTTTTTATGTTATTCCAATAACATCCAAACACCTTTGGAGGACCTTCGAAGCGCTTTTTACGTAATTCCAACAACATCCAAACACCTTAGGAGGACCATCGAAGCACTTTTTACGTAATTCCAACAACATCCAAACACCTTCGGAGGACCTTCGAAGCACTTTTTACGTAATTCCAACAACATCCAAACACCTTTGGAGGACCTTCGAAGCCCTTTTTACGTAATTCCAACAACATCCAAACACCTTCGGAGGACCTTCGAAGCACTTTTTACGTAATTCCAACAACATCCAAACACCTTCGGAGGACCTTCGAAGCACTTTTTACGTAATTCCAACAACATCCAAACATCTTCGGAGGACCTTCGAAGCACTTTTTACGTAATTCTAACAACATCCAAACACCTTCGGAGGACCTTCGAAGCGCTTTTCACGTAATTTCAACAACATCCAAACACCTTCGGAGGACCTACGAAGCACTTTTTACGTAATTCCAACAACATCCAAACACCATTGGAAGACCTTCGAAGCCCTTTTTACTTTATTCCAACAACATCCAAACACCTTAGGAGGACCATCGAAGCACTTTTTATGTTATTCCAATAACATCCAAACACCTTCGGAGGAACTTCGAAGCACGTTTTACGTAATTGCAACAACATCCAAACACCTTCGGAGGACCTTCGAAGCACTTTTAACGTAATTCCAACAACATCCAAACACCTTCGGAGGAACTTCGAAGCTATTTTTGCGTAATTCCAACAACATCCAAACACCTTCGGAGGACCTTCGAAGCGATTTTCACGTAATTCCAACAACATCCAAACACCTTAGGAGGACCTTCGAAGCCCATTTTACGTTATTGCAACAACATCCAAACACCTCAGGAGGACCATCGAAGCACTTTTTATGTAATTCCAACAACATCCAAACACCTTTGGAGGACTTTCGAAGCACTTTTTACGTAATTCCAACAACATCCAAACACCTTAGGAGGACCTTCGAAGCACTTTTTATGTAATTCCAATAACATCCAAACGCCTTTGGAGGACCTTCGAAGCACTTTTTACGTAATTCCAACAACATCAAAGCACCTTTGGAGGACCTTCGAAGCACTTTTTACGTAATTCCAACAGCATCCAAACACCTTCGGAGGACCTTCGAAGCGATTTTCACGTAATTCCAACAACATCAAAACACCTTCGGAGGACCTTCGAAGCCCATTTTACGTTATTCCAACAACATCCAAACACCTCAGGAGGACCATCGAAGCACTTTTTATGTAATTCCAACAACATCCAAACACCTTTGGAGGACTTTCGAAGCACTTTTTACGTAATTCCAACAACATCCAAACACCTTCGGAGGACCTTCGAAGCACTTTTTATGTAATTCCAATAACATCCAAACGCCTTTGGAGGACCTTCGAAGCACTTTTAACGTAATTCCAACAACATCCAAATACCTTCGGAGGACCTTCGAAGCACTTTTTACATAATTCTAACAACATCCAAACACCTTCGGAGGACCTTCGAAGCGCTTTTTACGTAATTCCAACAACATCCAAACACCTTAGGAGGACCTTCGAAGCACTTTTTACGTAATTCCAACAACATCCAAACACCTTCGGAGGACCTTCGAAGCGCTTTTCACGTAATTCCAACAACATCCAAACACCTTAGGAGGACCATCGAAGCACTTTTTACGTAATTCCAACAACATCCAAACACCTTTGGAGGACCTTCGAAGCACTTTTTACGTAATTCCAACAACATCCAAACACCTTCGGAGGACCATCGAAGCACTTTTTACGTAATTCCAACAACATCCAAACACCTTAGGAGGACCTTCGAAGCCCTTTTTACGTTATTCCAACAACATCCAAACACCTTCGGAGGACCTTCGAAGCACTTTTTACGTAATTCCAACAACATCCAAACACCTTTGGAGGACCTTCGAAGCACTTTTTACGTAATTCCAACAACATCCAAACACCTTCGGAGGACCTTCGAAGCCCTTTTTACGTTATTCCAACAACATCCAAACACCTTAGGAGGACCATCGAAGCACTTTTTACGTAATTTCAACAACATCCAAACACCTTCGGAGGAGCTTCGAAGCACTTGTTACTCAATTCCAACAACATCCAAACACCTTTGGAGGACCTTCGAAGCACTTTTTAAGTAATTTCAACAACATCCAAACACCTTCGGAGGAGCTTCGAAGCACTTGTTACTCAATTCCAACAACATCCAAACACCTTTGGAGGACCTTCAAAGCACTTTTTACGCAATTCCAACAACATCCAAACACCTTTGGAGGACCTTCGAATCACTTTTTACGTAATTCCAACAACATTAAAAACACCTTCGGAGGAGCTTCGAAGCACTTGTTACTCAATTCCAACAACATCCAAACACCTTTGGCGGACCTTCGAAGCACTTGTTACGTAATTCCAACAACATCCAAACACCTTTGGAGGACCTTCGAAGCACTTTTTGAGTGATTCCAACAACATTAAAAACACCTTTGGAGGGCCTTCGAAGCACTTTTAACGTAATTCCAACAACATCCAAACACCTTTTGAGGACCTTCGAAGCACTTTTCAAGTATTTCCAACAACATCCAAACACCTTTGGCGGACCTTCGAAGCACTTTTTACGTAATTCCAACAACATCCAAACACCTTTGGAGGACCTTCGAAGCACTTTTCAAGTAATTCCAACAACATCCAAACACCTTTGGAGGACCTTCGAAGCACTTTTTGAGTGATTCCAACAACATCCAAACACCTTTGGCGGACCTTCGAAGCACTTTTTACGTAATTCCTACAACATCCAAACACCTTTGGAGGACCTTCGAAGCACTTTTTAAGTAATTCCAACAACATCCAAACACCTTCGGAGGAGCTTCGAAGCACTTGTTACTCAATTCCAACAACATCCAAAAACCTTTGGAGGACCTTCGAAGCACTTTTCAAGTAATTCCAACAACATCCAAAAACCTTTGGAGGGCCTTCGAAGCACTTTTAACGTAATTCCAACAACATCCAAACACCTTTGGAGGACCTTCGAAGCACTTTTCAAGTAATTCCAACAACATCCAAACACCTTTGGAGGACCTTCGAAGCACTTTTTACGCAATTCCAACAACATCCAAACACCTTTGGAGGACCTTCGAAGCACTTTTTACGTAATTCCAACAACATTAAAAACACCTTCGGAGGAGCTTCGAAGCACTTGTTACTCAATTCCAACAACATCCAAACACCTTTGGCGGACCTTCGAAGCACTTTTTGAGTGATTCCAACAACATCCAAACACCTTTGGCGGACCTTCGAAGCACTTTTTACGTAATTCCTACAACACCTTTGGAGGACATTCGAAGCACTTTTTGAGTGATTCCAACAACATCCAAACACCTTTGGCGGACATTCGAAGCACTTTTTACGTAATTCCAACAACATCCAAACACCTTCGGAGGAGCTTCGAAGCACTTGTTACTCAATTCCAAAAACATCCAAACACCTTTGGAGGACCTTCGAAGCACTTTTTAAGTGATTCCACCAACATCCAAACACCTCTGAGGACCTTCGAAGCACTTTTTGAGTGACTCCAACAACATCCAAACACCTTTGTAGGACCTTCGAAGCTCTTTTTACGTAATTCCACCAACATCCAAACACTTTTGGAGGACCTTCGAAGCATTTTTTACGTAATTCTAACAACATCCAAACTCCTTTGGAGGACCTTCGAAACACTTTTTACGTAATCTCAACAACATCCAAACACCTTTGGAGGACCTTCGAAGCACTTTTAACGTAATTCCAACAACATCCAAACACCTTCGGAGGACCTTCGAAGCACTTTTTACGTTATTCCACCAACATCCAAACACTTTTGGAGGACCTTCGAAGCACTTTAACGTAATTCCAACAACATCCAAACACCTTTGGAGGACCTTCGAAGCTCTTTTTAAGTGATTCCAACAACATCCAAACACCTTTGGAGGACCTTCGAAGTACTTTTTACGTAATACCAACAACATCCAAACAGCTTTGGAGGACCTTCGAAGCACTTTTTACGTTATTCCACCAACATCCAAACACTTTTGGAGGACCTTCGAAGCACTTTAACGTAATTCCAACAACATCCAAACACCTTTGGAGGACCTTCGAAGCTCTTTTTAAGTGATTCCAACAACATCCAAACACCTTTGGAGGACCTTCGAAGTACTTTTTACGTAATACCAACAACATCCAAACACCTTCGGAGGACCTTCGAAGCACTTTTTACGTAATTCCAACAACATCCAAACAGCTTTGGAGGACCTTCGAAGCATTTTTTACGTGATTTCAACAACATCCAAACAGCTTTGGAGGACCTTCGAAGCACTTTTAACGTAATTCCAACAACATCCAAACACCTTCGGAGGACCTTCGAAGCACTTTTTACGTAATTCCTACAACATCCAAACACTTTCGGAGGACCTTCGAAGCACTTTTTACGTACTTCCAACAACATCCAAACACCTTTGCAAGACGTTAATTCCAACAACATCCAAACACCTTCGGAGGAACTTCGAAGCACTTTTTACGTAATTGCAACAACATCCAAACACCTTTGGAGGACCTTCCAATCACTTTTTACGTAATTCCAACAACATCCAAACACCATTGGAAGACCTTCGAAGCACTTTTAACGTAATTCCAACAACATCCAAACACCTTCGGAGGAACTTCGAAGCACGTTTTACGTAATTGCAACAACATCCAAACACCTTTGGAGGACCTTCGAAGCACTTATTACCTTATTCCAAAATCATCCAAACAACTTCGGAGGAAATTCGAAGCACTTTTAACGTAATTCCAACAACATCCAAACACCTTCGGAGGACTTTCGAAGCACTTTTTACGTAATTCCAACAACATCCAAACACCTTCGGAGGACCTTCGAAGCACTTTTTACGTAATTCCAACAACATCCAAACACCTTCGGAGGACCTTCGAAGCACTTTTAACGTAATTCCAACAACATCCAAACACCTTTGGAGGACCTTCGAAGCACTTTAAACGTAATTCCAACAACATCCAAACACCTTCGGAGGACCTTCGAAGCACTTTTAACGTAATTCCAACAACATCCAAACACCTTTGGAGCACCTTCGAAGCACTTTTTACGTAATTCCAACAACATCCAAACACCTTCGGAGGACCTTCGAAGCACTTTTTACGTAATTCCAACAACATCCAAACACCATCGGAGGACCTTCGAAGCACTTTTTACGTAATTCCAAAAACATCCAAACACCTTTGGAGGACCTTCGAAGCACTTTTTACGTAAATCCAACAACATCCAAACACCTTTGGAGGACCTTCGAAGCACTTTTTACGTACTTCCAACAACATCCAAACACCTTTGGAGGACCTTCGAAGCACTTTTAACGTAATTCCAACAACATCCAAACACCTTCGGAGGAACTTCGAAGCACGTTTTACGTAATTGCAACAACATCCATACACCTTTGGAGGACCTTCGAAGCACTTATTACCTTATTCCCACATCATCCAAACACCATCGGAGGACCTTCGAAGCACTTTTTACGTAATTCCAAAAACATCCAAACACCTTTGGAGGACCTTCGAAGCACTTTTTACGTAATTCCAAAAACATCCAAACACCTTTGGAGGACCTTCGAAGCACTTTAAACGTAATTCCAACAACATCCAAACACCTTCGGAGGAAATTCGAAGCACTTTTAACGTAATTCCAACAACATCCAAACACCTTCGGAGGACTTTCGAAGCACTTTTTACGTAATTCCAACAACATCCAAACACCTTCGGAGGACCTTCGAAGCACTTTTTACGTAATTCCAACAACATCCAAACACCATCGGAGGACCTTCGAAGCACTTTTTACGTAATTCCAAAAACATCCAAACACCTTTGGAGGACCTTCGAAGCACTTTTTACGTAAATCCAACAACATCCAAACACCTTTGGAGGACCTTCGAAGCACTTTTTACGTACTTCCAACAACATCCAAACACCATTGGAAGACCTTCGAAGCACTTTTAACGTAATTCCAACAACATCCAAACACCTTCGGAGGAACTTCGAAGCACGTTTTACGTAATTGCAACAACATCCATACACCTTTGGAGGACCTTCGAAGCACTTATTACCTTATTCCCACATCATCCAAACACCTTCGGAGGACCTTCGAAGCACTTTTAACGTAATTCCAACAACATCCAAACAGCTTTGGAGGACCTTCGAAGCACTTAAAACGTAATTCCAACAACATCCAAACACCTTTGGAGGACCTTCGAAGCACTTTTTACGTTATTCCAAAAACATCCAAAAACCTTCGGAGGACCTTCGAAGCACTTTTTACGTAATTCCAACAACATCCAAACACCTTCGGAGGACCTTCGAAGCACTTTTTACTTAATTCCAACAACATCCAAACACCTTCGGAGGACCTTCGGAGCACTTTTTACGTAATTCCAACAACATCCAAACACCTTCGGAGGACCTTCGAAGCACTTTTTACGTAATTCCAAAAACATCCAAACACCTTTGGAGGACCTTCGAAGCACTTTGTACGTAAATCCAACAACATCCAAACACCTTTGGAGGACCTTCGAAGCACTTTTTACGTAATTCCAACAACATCCAAACACCTTTGGAGGACCTTCGAAGCACCTTTCAAGTAATTCCAACAACATCCAAACTCCTGTGGAGGACCTTCGAAGTACTTTTTACGTAATACCAACAACATCCAAACAACTTTGGAGGACCTTCGAAGCATTTTTTACGTGATTTCAACAACATCCAAACACCTTCGGAGGACCTTCGAAGCACTTTTTACATAATTCCAACAACATCCAAACACCTTTGGAGGACCTTCGAAGCACTTTTTGCATAATTCCAAAAACATCCAAACACCTTTGGAGGACCTACGAAGCACTTTTTACGTAATTCCAACAACATCCAAACACCTTCGGAGGACCTTCGAAGCACTTTTAACGTAATTCCAACAACATCCAAACACCTTCGGAGCACCTTCGAAGCACTTTTAACGTAATTCCAACAACATCCAAACACCTTCGGAGGACCTTCGAAGCACTTTTAAGTAATTCCAACAACATCCAAACACCTTTGGAGGACCTTCGAAGCACTTATTACTTAACTCCAACAACATCCAAACAACTTCGGACGACCTTTAAAGCACTTTTTACGTAATCCCAACAACATCCAAACACCTTTGGAGGACCTTCGAAGCACTTTTTGCGTAATTCCAAAAACATACAAACACCTTTGGAGGACCTTCGAAGCACTTTTTACGTAATTCCAACATAATTCAAAAACCTACGGAGGACCTTCGAAGCACTTTTTACGTAATTCCAACAACATCCAAACACCTTTGGAGGACCTTCGAAGCACTTTTAACGTAATTCCAACAACATCCAAACACCTTCGGAGGACCTTCGAAGTACTTTTAACGTAATTCCAACAACATTCAAACACCTTCGGAGGACCTTCGAAGCACTTTTCTCGTAATTCCCACAACATCCAAACACCTTTGGAGGACCTTCGAAGCACTTTTTACGTAATTCCAACAACATCCAAACACCTTCGGAGGACCTTCGAAGCACGTTTTACGTAATTCCAACATCATTCAAACACCTACGGAGGACCTTCGAAGCACTTTTTACGTAATTCCAACAACATCGAAAAACCTTTGGAGGACCTTCGAAGCACTTTTAACGTAATTCCAACAACATCCAAACACCTTCGGAGGACCTTCGAAGTACTTTTAACGTAATTCCAACAACATTCAAACACCTTCGGAGGACCTTCGAAGCACTTTTCTCGTAATTCCCACAACATCCAAACACCTTTGGAGGACCTTCGAAGCACTTTTTGCGTAATTCCAAAAACATCCAAACACCTTTGGAGGACCATCGAAGCACTTTTTACGTAATAACAACAACATCCAAACACCTTCGGAGGACCTTCGAAGCACTTTTTACGTAATTCCAACAACATTCAAACACCTTCGGAGGACCTTCGAAGCACTTTTCTCGTAATTCCAACAACATCCAAACACCTTTGGAGGACCTTCGTCATAAATGACATAAATTGTTGAGAGAATCCTGTAGTCGAGAGCAATCCCTCAGATCAGATACTTCATTATAGAGTTTGAGGTCGTCAGCGAAGAGCAGCACAGAAACACTATGAAGGACTGTACACACGTCATTGACGAATAAAACAAATAACAACGGACCTAAATTACTACCTTGAGGAACTCCAGAAAGACTTCTGAAGGGATGCGACAGAGTGCCATTAAGTTTAACCTTATAAGAACGACCACATAGGTAGGAACGAAGCCAAAAAATAAAGTCAGAAGCAATGCCCAGTCGTTCAAGCTTCGCTAACAGTAGATCGTGATTCAAACAGTCGAAAGCCGCTTTGAAATCCGTATAAACAGCGTCTACTTGGTGTCCAGACTCCATCGATCGCAGAGCATTAGTCACAAAGCCAGCAAGATTAGTGGTAACGGAACGCTTAGGCATGAAGCCGTGCTGAGAAGTTGACAAATACTGGTAGCAGCTACGAAACAGTGCATTACGAACTAGGACCTCAAAAGCCTTTGCTGGTGCGCACAAGGATGTGATTCCCCGATAGTTCTCCACGCGATGTTTATCTCCTTTTTTGTGAATCGGTTTCATCCAAGACGATTTCCACGGAGTGGGAAATTTTCGTTGCTGTGCCGATATTTTTAAGATGGTACTCAAAGGCTCGCATAAGGCATCGACACACTTTATGACCACCACTGGTGGGATACCATCCGGACCGGGTGTGAAGGATGACTTCAAAGCCAACACAGAGGCTCGAACCGTCTCAGCAGATATATCGATGTTGGCTAGCGAGAAGTCGACTACGTCTGAAGGTACGTTGGACACAGATTCCTGAAGATGCAGAGTACCAACATTAGCCGCCGCAAAGGATTGACTGAATTTCTTAGCGAAGAGACTGCAAACACTAGCGGTATTAGAAGCATAAGTATCACCGAAACATAATACGTTAGGTAACGAGTTGTTTTTCCGCTTATTGTTGACGTAGTTCCAGAATTGTTTCGGGTTCTTTGATAGATTGGATTGCAGTCTGTTTACGTACTGTCTATGCAAAATCGAGTTCAATTGACGGTAACTGTTAACCGATAGCGTGAAGCCTGCTTTGTCGGCCAAAGAACGACTCCGTTTATAACGACGTAAGGATCTGATTTTGGTCGTTTTGAGTGTCTTCAGGTGGCGATTGGACCAAGGGGGAGACCTCGTGGTGTTGACTCTCAAAGGACAGCATTGTTGAAGAACATGTATGATTCGTTCCGTGAATCTTTCTACAGCAAGATCAACGTCCAACGAAGGACAAAGGAATGACCAATCCTCCGTGGCCAGTAACACAGACATTCTATTGAAATCTGCCTTCCGGAAATTAAGAAATTGAAGGCCAATGTTGGTCGACGACGGTGCAGATGGTGACGAATGAGTCGCGAAACTCATTACCAACGGAGGATGATAGACATCCGCAGGAGTTAAAACATCGATAGCGAGCTCCACGATGTCGTAGTTGTCATTATAGTTGTCCAGTAAGTTGTCGTCAGCAAAAATTAAGTCAAGCAGTGTCCCTGAAGAGTTAGCAACCGTATTGATTTGCACCAAGCCGCAGAAAGAGAGCTCGTCCCAAAGCGGAGAGAGTGATGGCGAGATAAGTGAGTGTTGCGCGAGCTCAGGTAGATGACCGGTAGCGAGATGCCAACGCAATGCGGGCTGGTTAAAGTCCCCCAACAGCAGGAACAACATCCAAACACCTTCGGAGGACCTTCGAAGCACTTTTTACGTTATTCCAACAACATCCAATCACCTTCGGAGGACCTTCGAAGCACTTTTTACGTAATTCCAACAACATCCAAACACCTTAAGAGGACCTTCGAAGCACTTTTTGCGTAATTCCAAAAACATCCAAACACCTTTGGAGGACCTTCGAAGCACTTTTTACGTAATTCCAACAACATCCAAACACCTTCGAAGGACCTTCGAAGCACTTTTTACGTATTTCCAACAACATCCAAACACATTTGGAGGACCTTTGAAGCACTTATTAAGTGATTCAACCAACATCCAAACACCTTTGAGGACCTTCGAAGCACTTTTTGAGTGACTCCAACAACATCCAAACACCTTTGGAGGACCTTCGAAGCACTTTTTACGTAATTCCATCAACATCCAAACACCTTTGGAGGAATTTCGAAGCACTTTTTAGGTGATTCCAACAACATTCAAACACCTTTGGAGGACCTTCGAAGCTTTTTTTACGTAATTCCACTAACATCCAAACACCTTTGGAGGACCTTCGAAGCACTTTTTACGTAATTCTAACAACATCAAAACACCTTTGGAGGACCTTCGAAGCACTTTTTGCATAATTCCAACAACATTCAAACACCTTTGTAGGACCTTCGAAGCACTTTTTAAGTGATTCAACCAACATCCAAACACCTTTGAGGACCTTCGAAGCACTTTTTGAGTGATTCCAACAACATCCAAACACCTTTGGAGGACCTTCGAAGCACTTTTTACGTATTTCCAACAACATCCAAACACCTTTGGAGGACCTTTGAAGCACTTATTAAGTGATTCCACCAACATCCAAACACCTTTGAGGACCTTCGAAGCACTTTTTAAGTAATTCCAACAACATCCAAACACCTTCGGAGGAATTTCGAAGCACTTTTTAGGTGATTCCAACAACATTCAAACACCTTTGTAGGACCTTCGAAGCACTTTTTAAGTGATTCAACCAACATCCAAACACCTTTGAGGACCTTCGAAGCACTTTTTGAGTGATTCCAACAACATCCAAACACCTTTGGAGGACCTTCGAAGCACTTTTTACGTAATTCCACTAACATCCAAACACCTTTGGAGGAACTTCGAAGCACTTTTTACGTAAATCCAACATCTTCCAAACACCTTTGGAGGACCTTCGAAGCACTTTTTAGGTGATTCCAACAACATCCAAACACCTTTGGAGGACCTTCGAAGCAATTTTTACGTTATTCCAACAACATCCAAACACCTTTGGAGGACCTTCGAAGCAATTTTTAGGTGATTCCAACAACATCCAAACACCTTTGGAGGACCTTCGAAGCACTTTTTACGTAATTCCAACAACATCCAAACACTTTTGGAGGACCTTCGAAGCATTTTTTATGTAATTACTACAACATCCAAACACTTTTGGAGGACCTTCGAAGTACTTTTTACGTAATTCCAACAACATCCAAACACCTTTGGAGGAACTTCGAAGCACTTGTTACGTAAATCCAACAGCTTCCAAACACCGTTGGAGGAACTTCGAAGCACTTTGTACGTAATTCTAACAACATCCAAACTCTTTTGGAGGAACTTCGAAGCACTTTTTACGTAATTCCAACAACATCCAAACACTTTTGGTGGACCTTCGAAGCATTTTTTATGTAATTACTACAACATCCAAACACTTTTGGAGGACCTTCGAAGTACTTTTTACGTAATTCCAACAACATCCAAACACCTTTGGAGGAACTTCGAAGCACTTGTTACGTAAATCCAACAGCTTCCAAACACCGTTGGAGGAACTTCGAAGCACTTTTTACGTAATTCCAACAAAATCCAAACACCTTTGGAGGACCTTCGAAGCTCTTTTTTTCGTAATTCCACCAACATCCAAACACCTTTGGAGGTCCTTCGAAGCACTTTTTACGTAATTCCAACAACATCCAAACACCTTTGGAGGGCCTTCGACGCACTTTTAAAGTAATTCCAACAACACCCAAACACCTTTGGAGGACCTTCGAAGCACTTTTTACGTAATTCTAACAACATCCAAACACCTTTGGAGGACCTTCGAAGCACTTTTTAAGTAATTCCAACAACATCCAAACACCTTCGGAGGACCTTCGAAGCACTTTTCAAGTAATTCCAACAACATCCAAACACCTTTGGAGGACCTTCGAAGCACTTTTTACGTAATTCCAACAACATCCAAACTCCTTTGGAGGACCTTCGAAGCACTTTTTACGTAATTCCAACAACATCCAAACACCTTTGGAGGGCCTTCGAAGCACTTTTAACGTAATTCCAACAACACCCAAACACCTTTGGAGGACCTTCGAAGCACTTTTTACGTAATTCTAACAACATCCAAACACCTTTGGAGGACCTTCGAAGCACTTTTCAAGTAATTCCAACAACATCCAAACACCTTTGGAGGACCTTCGACGCACTTTTTGAGTGATTCCAACAACATCCAAACACCTTTGGCGGACCTTCGAAGCACTTTTTACGTAATCCCTACAACATCCAAACACCTTTGGAGGACCTTCGAAGCACTTTTCACGTAATTCCAAAAACATCCAAACTCCTTTTGAGGACCTTCGAAGCACTTTTTACGTAATTCCAACAGCATCCAAACACCTTCGGAGGACCTTCAAAGCACTTTTTACGTAAATCCAACAGCATCCAAACACCTTCGGAGGACCTTCGAAGCACTTGTTACGTTTTTCCAACAACATCCAAACACCTTTGGAGGACCTTCGAAACACTTTTAACGAAATTTCAACAACATCCAAATACATTCGGAGGACCTTCAAAGTACTTTTTACGTAATTTCAAAATCATTAAAACTCCTTTGGAGGACCTTCGAAGCACTGCTTACGTACTTCCAACAACATCCAAACACCTTTGGAGGACCTTGGAAGCACTTTTTACGTAATTCCAACAAAATCCAAACTCCTTTGGAGGACCATCGAAGCACTTTAAACGTAATTCCAACAACATCCAAACACCTTTGGAGGACCTTCGAAGCACTTTTAACGTAATTCCAACAACATCCAAACACCTTTGGAGGACCTTCGAAGCACTTTTCACGTAATTCCAAAAACATCCAAACTCCTTTTGAGGACCTTCGAAGCACTTTTTACGTAATTCCAACAGCATCCAAACACCTTCGGAGGACCTTCAAAGCACTTTTTACGTAAATCCAACAGCATCCAAACACCTTCGGAGGACCTTCGAAGCACTTGTTACGTTTTTCCAACAACATCCAAACACCTTTGGAGGACCTTCGAAACACTTTTAACGAAATTTCAACAACATCCAAATACATTCGGAGGACCTTCGAAGTACTTTTTACGTAATTTCAAAATCATTAAAACTCCTTTGGAGGACCTTCGAAGCACTGCTTACGTACTTCCAACAACATCCAAACACCTTTGGAGGACCTTGGAAGCACTTTTTACGTAATTCCAACAAAATCCAAACTCCTTTGGAGGACCATCGAAGCACTTTAAACGTAATTCCAACAACATCCAAACACCTTTGGAGGACCTTCGAAGCACTTTTAACGTAATTCCAACAACATCCAAACACCTTTGGAGGACCTTCGAAGCACTTTTAACGTAATTCCAACAACATCCAAACACCTTTGGAGGACCTTCGAAGCACTTTTTACGTAATTCCAACATCATCCAAACTCCTTTGGACGACCTTCGAAGCACTTTAAACGTAATTCCAACAACATCCAAACACCTTTGGAGGACCTTCGAAGCACTTTTAACGTAATTCCAACAACATCCAAACACCTTTGGAGGACCTTCGAAGCACTTTTTTTGTAATTCCAACAGCATCCAAACACCTTTGGAGGACCTTCGAAGCACTTTTTACGTAATTCCAACAACATCCAAACACCTTTGGAGGACCTTCGAAGCACTTTTAACGTAATTCCAACAGCGTCCAAACACCTTTGGAGGACCTTCGAAGTACTTTTTACGTAATTTCAAAATCATTAAAACACCTTTGGAGGACCTTCGAAGCACTTTAAACGTAATTCCAACAACATCCAAACACCTTTGTAGGACCTTCGAAGCACTTTAAACGTAATTCCAACAACATCCAAACACCTTCGGAGGACCTTCGAAGCACTTTTTACGTAATTCCAACAGCGTCCAAACACCTTCGGAGGACCTTCGAAGCACTTTTAACGTAATTCCAACAACATCCAAACACCTTTGGAGGACCTTCGAAGCACTTGTTACGTAATTCCAACAACATCCAAACACCTTTGGAGGACCTTCGAAGCACTTTTAACGTAATTCCAACAACATCCAAACACCTTTGGAGGACCTTCGAAGCACTTTTAACGTAATTACAGCAGCATTAAAACACCTTCGGAGGACCTTCGAAGCACTTGTTACGTAATTCCAACAACATCCAAACACCTTTGGAGGACCTTCGAAGCACTTGTTACGTTATTCCAACAACATCCAAACACTTTGGAGGACCTTCGAAGCACTTGTTACGTAATTCCAACAACATCCAAACACTTTGGAGGACCTTCGAAGCACTTGTTACGTAATTCCAACAACATCCACACACCTTCGGAGGACCTTCGAAGCACTTTTTACGAAATTTCAGCAACATCCAAACACCTTTTTAGGACCTTCGAAGCACTTGTTACATAATTCCAACAACATCCAAACACCTTTGGAGGACCTTCGAAGCACTTGTTACGTAATTCCAACAACATCCACACGCCTTCGGAGGACCTTCGAAGCACTTTTTACGTAAATCCAACAGCATCCAAACACCTTCGGAGGACCTTCGAAGCACTTGTTACGTAATTCCAACAACATCCAAACACCTTTGGAGGACCTTCGAAGCACTTGTTACGTAATTCCAACAACATCCAAACACCTTTGGAGGACCTTCGAAGCACTTGTTACGTAATTCCAACAACATCCACACGCCTTCGGAGGACCTTCGAAGCACTTTTTACGTAATTCCAACAACATCCAAACACCTTCGGAGGACCTTCGAAGCACTTTTAACGTAATTCCAACAGCATCCAAACACCTTCGGAGGACCTTGGAAGCACTTGTTACGTAATTCCAACAACATCCAAACACCTTTGGAGGACCTTCGACGCACTTTTTACGTAATTCCTACAGCATCCACACACCTTCGGAGGACCTTCGAAGCACTTTTTACGTAATTTAAACAACATCCAAACACCTATTGAGGACCTTCGAATCACTTTTTACGTAATGCCAACAACATCCAAACACCTTTGGAGGACCTTCGACGCACTTTTTACGTAATTCCTACAGCATCCACACACCTTTGGAGGACTTTCGAAGCACTTGTTACGTAATTCCAACAACATCCAAACACCTTTGTAGGACCTTCGAAGCACTTTAAACGTAATTCCAACAACATCCAAACACCTTCGGAGGACCTTCAAAGCACTTTTTACGAAATTCCAGCAACATCCAAACACCTTTGGAGGACCTTCGAAGCACTTTTTACGTAATTCCAACAACATCCAAACACCTTTGGAGGACCTTCGAAGCATTTTTAACGTAATTCCAGCAGCATCCAAACACCTTCGGAGGACCTTCGAAGCACTTTTTACGTAATTCCAACAACATCCAAACACCTTTGGAGGACCTTCGAAGCACTTTTTACGTAATTACAGCAGCATTAAAACACCTTCGGAGGACCTTCGAAGCACTTGTTACGTAATTCCAACAACATCCAAACACCTTTGGAGGACCTTCGAAGCACTTGTTACGTTATTCCAACAACATCCAAACACTTTGGAGGACCTTCGAAGCACTTGTTACGTAATTCCAACAACATCCAAACACTTTGGAGGACCTTCGAAGCACTTGTTACGTAATTCCAACAACATCCACACACCTTCGGAGGACCTTCGAAGCACTTTTTACGAAATTTCAGCAACATCCAAACACCTTTTTAGGACCTTCGAAGCACTTGTTACATAATTCCAACAACATCCAAACACCTTTGGAGGACCTTCGAAGCACTTGTTACGTAATTCCAACAACATCCACACGCCTTCGGAGGACCTTCGAAGCACTTTTTACGTAAATCCAACAGCATCCAAACACCTTCGGAGGACCTTCGAAGCACTTGTTACGTAATTCCAACAACATCCAAACACCTTTGGAGGACCTTCGAAGCACTTGTTACGTAATTCCAACAACATCCAAACACCTTTGGAGGACCTTCGAAGCACTTGTTACGTAATTCCAACAACATCCACACGCCTTCGGAGGACCTTCGAAGCACTTTTTACGTAATTCCAACAACATCCAAACACCTTCGGAGGACCTTCGAAGCACTTTTAACGTAATTCCAACAGCATCCAAACACCTTCGGAGGACCTTGGAAGCACTTGTTACGTAATTCCAACAACATCCAAACACCTTTGGAGGACCTTCGACGCACTTTTTACGTAATTCCTACAGCATCCACACACCTTCGGAGGACCTTCGAAGCACTTTTTACGTAATTTAAACAACATCCAAACACCTATTGAGGACCTTCGAATCACTTTTTACGTAATGCCAACAACATCCAAACACCTTTGGAGGACCTTCGACGCACTTTTTACGTAATTCCTACAGCATCCACACACCTTTGGAGGACTTTCGAAGCACTTGTTACGTAATTCCAACAACATCCAAACACCTTCGGAGGACCTTCGAAGCACTTGTTACGTAATTCCAACAACATCCAAACACCTTCGTAGGATCTTCGAAGCACTTTTTACGTAATTCCAACAGCATCCAAACACCTTCGGAGGACCTTCAAAGCACTTTTTACGAAATTCCAGCAACATCCAAACACCTTTGGAGGACCTTCGAAGCACTTTTTACGTAATTCCAACAACATCCAAACACCTTTGGAGGACCTTCGAAGCATTTTTAACGTAATTCCAGCAGCATCCAAACACCTTCGGAGGACCTTCGAAGCACTTTTTACGTAATTCCAACAACATCCAAACAACTTCGGAGGACCTTCGAAGCACTTTTTACGTAATTCCAACAACATCCAAACACCTTCGGAGGACCTTCGAAGCACTTTTTGCGTGATTCCAAAAACATCCAAACACCTTTGGAGGACCTTCGAAGCACTTTTTACGTAATTCCAACAACATCGAAACACCTTCGGAGGACCTTCGAATCACTTTTCACGTAATTCCAAAAACATCCAAACACCTTTGGAGGACCTTCGAAGCACTTTTAAAGTAATTCCAACTACATCCAAACACCTTTGGAGGACCTTCGAAGCACTTTTTACGTAATTCCAACAACATCCAAACACCTTCGGAGGACCTTCGAAGCACTTTTTACGTAATTCCAACAACATCCAAACACCTTTGGAGGACCTTCGAAGCACTTTTTACGTAATTCCTACAACATCCAAACACTTTTGGAGGACCTTCGAAGCACTTCTTACGTAATTCCAACAACATCCAAACACCTTTGGAAAACCTTCGAAGCACTTTTTACGTAATTCCAACAACATCCAAACACCTTTGGAAGACCTTCGAAGCACTTTTTTAGTAATTCCAACAACATTTAAAAAAATTTGGAGGACCTTCGAAGAACTTTTTACGTAATTCCAACAACATCCAAACACCTTTGGAGGACCTTCGAAGTACTTTTTACGTAATTCCAACAACATCCAAACACCTTTGGAGAACCTTCGAAGCACTTTTTACGTAATTCCAACAACATCCAAACACCTTTGGAAGACCTTCGAAGCACTTTTTTAGTAATTCCAACAACATTTAAAAAAATTTGGAGGACCTTCGAAGAACTTTTTACGTAATTCCAACAACATCCAAACACCTTTGGAGGACCTTCGAAGTACTTTTTACGTAATTCCAACAACATCCAAACACCTTTGGAGGACCTTCGAAGCACTTTACGTAATTCCAACAACATCCAAACACATTTGGAGGACCTTCGAAGCACTTTTTACATAATTCCTACAACATTCAAACACCTTTGGAGTACCTTCGTAGCACTTTAAAGTACTTCCAACAACATCCAAACACCTTTGGAGGATCTTCGAAGCACTTTTTACGATATTCCAACAATATTCAAACACCTTTGGAGGACCTTCGAAGCACTTTTTACGTAATTCCTACAACATTCAAACACTTTTTGAGGACCTTCGAAGCACTTCTTACGTAATTCCAACAACATCCAAACACCTTTGGAGGACCTACGAAGCACTTTTTAAGTAACTCCAACAACATAAAAACACCTTTGAAGGACCTTCGAAGCACTTTTTACGTTATTCCTACAACTTCCAAACACCTTTGGAGGACCTTCGAAGCACTTTTTACGTAATTCAAACAACATCCAAACACCTTCGGAGGACCTTCGAAGCACTTTTCACGTATTTCCAAAAACATCCAAACACCTTTGGAGGACCTTCGAAGCACTTTTTACGTAATTCCAACAACATCCAAACACCTTTGGAGGACCTTCGAAGCACTTTTAACGTAATTCCAACAACATCCAACCAACTTCGGAGGACCTTCGAAGCACTTTTTACGTAATTTCAACAACATCCAAACACCTTCGGAGGACCTTCGAAGCACTTTTCACGTAATTCCAAAAACATCCAAACACCTTTGGAGGACCTTCGAAGCACATTTTACGTAATTCCAACAACATCCAAACACCTTTGGAGGACCTTCGAAGCACTTTTTACGTAATTCCAAAAACATCCAAACACCTTCGGAGGACCTTCAAAGCACTTTTCACGTAATTCCAAAAACATCCAAACACCTTTGGAGGACCTTCGATGCACTTTTTTAGTAATTCCAACAACATTTAAAAAAATTTGGAGGACCTTCGAAGAACTTTTTACGTAATTCCAACAACATCCAAACACCTTTGGAGGACCTTCGAAGTACTTTTTACGTAATTCCAACAACATCCAAACACCTTCGGAGGACCTTCGAAGTACTTTTTACGTAATTCCTACAACATTCAAACACCTTTGGAGTACCTTCGTAGCACTTTAAAGTACTTCCAACAACATCTAAACACCTTTGGAGGATCTTCGAAGCACTTTTTACGATATTCCAAATACATCCAAACACCTTTGGAAGACCTTCGAAGCACTTTTTACGTAATTCCAACAACATCCAAACACCTTTGGAGGACCTTCGAAGCACTTTTAACGTAATTCCATTAACATCCAAACACCTTTGGAGGACCTTCGAAGCACTTTTTTAGTAATTCCAACAACATTTAAAAAAATTTGGAGGACCTTCGAAGAACTTTTTACGTAATTCCAACAACATCCAAACACCTTTGGAGGACCTTCGAAGTACTTTTTACGTAATTCCAACAACATCCAAACACCTTTGGAGAACCTTCGAAGCACTTTTAACGTAATTCCATTAACATCCAAACACCTTTGGAGGACCTTCGAAGCACTTTACGTAATTCCAACAACATCCAAACACATTTGGAGGACCTTCGAAGCACTTTTTACGTAATTCCTACAACATTCAAACACCTTTGGAGTACCTTCGTAGCACTTTAAAGTACTTCCAACAACATCCAAACATTTTTGGAGGATCTTCGAAGCACTTTTTACGATATTCCAACAATATTCAAACACCTTTGGAGGACCTTCGAAGCACTTTTTACGTAATTCCTACAACATTCAAACACTTTTGGAGGACTTTCGAAGCACTTCTTACGTAATTCCAACAACATCCAAACACCTTTGGAGGACCTACGAAGCACTTTTTAAGTAACTCCAACAACATAAAAACACCTTTGGAGGACCTTCGAAGCACTTTTTACGTTATTCCTACAACTTCCAAACACCTTTGGAGGACCTTCGAAGCACTTTTTACGTAATTCAAACAACATCCAAACACCGTTGGAGGACCTTCGAAGCACTTTTTACGTAATTCCAACAACATCCAAACACCTTCGGAGGACCTTCGAAGCACTTTTTACGTAATTCCAACAACATCCAAACACCTTCGGAGGACCTTCGAAGCACTTTTTACGTAATTCCAACAACATCCAAACACCTTCGGAGGACCTTCGAAGCACTTTTTACGTAATTCCAACAACATCCAAACACCTTTGGAGGACCTTCGAAGCACTTTTTACGTAATTCCAACAACATCCAAACACCTTCGGAGGACCTTCGAAGCACTTTTCACGTAATTCCAAAAACATCCAAACAGCTTTGGAGGACCTTCGAAGCACTTTTTACGTAATTCCAACAACATCCAAACACCTTCGGAGGACCTTCGAAGCACTTTTAACGTAATTCCAACAACATCCAAACAACTTCGGAGGACCTTCGAAGTACTTTTTACGTAATTCCAACAACATCCAAACACCTTTGGAGGACCTTCGAAGCTCTTTTTACGTAATTCCAACAACATCCAAACACCTTCGGAGGACCTTCGAAGCACTTTTAACGTAATTCCAACAACATCCAAACAACTTCGGAGGACCTTCGAAGCACTTTTAACGTAATTCCAACAACATCCAAACACCTTCGGAGGACCTTCGAAGCACTTTTTACGTAATTCCAACAACATCCAAACACCTTCGGAGGACCTTCGAAGCACTTTTTACGTAATTCCAACAACATCCAAACACCTTCGGAGGACCTTCGAAGCACTTTTTACGTAATTCCAACAACATCCAAACACCTTCGGAGGACCTTCGAAGCACTTTTTACGTAATTCCAACAACATCCAAACACCTTTGGAGGACCTTCGAAGCACTTTTTACGTAATTCCAACAACATCCAAACACCTTCGGAGGAACTTCGAAGCACTTTTCACGTAATTCCAAAAACATCCAAACAGCTTTGGAGGACCTTCGAAGCACTTTTTACGTAATTCCAACAACATCCAAACACCTTCGGAGGACCTTCGAAGCACTTTTATCGTAATTCCAACAACATCCAAACAACTTCGGAGGACCTTCGAAGCACTTTTTACGTAATTCCAACAACATCCAAACTGCTTTGGAGGACCTTCGAAGCACTTTTTACGTAATTCCAACAACATCCAAACAACTTCGGAGGACCTTCGAAGCACTTTTTACGTAATTCCAACAACACCCACACACCTTTGGAGGACCTTCGAAGCACTTTTCACGTAATTCCAAAAACATCCAAACACCTTTGGAGGACCTTCGAAGCACTTTTTACGTAATTCCAACAACATCCAAACACCTTCGGAGGACCTTCGAAGCACTTTTTACGTAATTCCAACAACATCCAAACACCTTCGGAGGACCTTCGAAGCACTTTTTACGTAATTCCAACAACATCCAAACACCTTCGGAGGACCTTCGAAGCACTTTTTACGTAATTCCAACAACATCCAAACACCTTCGGAGGACCTTCGAAGCACTTTTTACGTAATTCCAACAACATCCAAACAACTTCGGAGGACCTTCGAAGTACTTTTTACGTAATTCCAACAACATCCAAACACCTTTGGAGGACCTTCGAAGCTCTTTTTACGTAATTCCAACAACATCCAAACACCTTCGGAGGACCTTCGAAGCACTTTTTACGTAATTCCAACAACATCCAAACACCTTCGGAGGACCTTCGATGCACTTTTTACGTAATTCCAACAACATCCAAACACCTTCGGAGGACCTTCGAAGCACTTTTAACGTAATTCCAACAACATCCAAACACCTTCGGAGGACCTTCGAAGCACTTTTTACGTAATTCCAACAACATCCAAACACCTTCGGAGGACCTTCGGAGCACTTTTCACGTAATTCCAAAAACATCCAAACACCTTTAGAGGACCTACGAAGCACTTTTTAAGTAATTCCAACAACATCCAAACACCTTCGGAGGACCTTCGAAGAACTTTTCACGTAATTCCAAAAACATCCAAACACCTTCGGAGGACCTTCGAAGCACTTTTTAGGTAATTCCAACAACATCCAAACACCTTCGGAGGACCTTCGAAGCACTTTTTACGTAATTCCAACAACATCCAAACACCTTCGGAGGACCTTCGAAGCACTTTTCACGTAATTCCAAAAACATCCAAACACCTTTGGAGGACCTTCGAAGCACTTTTTACGTAATTCCAACAACATCCAAACACCTTTGGAGGACCTTCGAAGCACTTTTTTCGTAATTCCAACAACATCCAAACAACTTCGGAGGACTTTCGAAGCACCTTTTACGTAATTCCAACAACATCCAAACACCTTTGGAGGACCTTCGAAGCACTTTTTGCGTAATTCCTAAAGCATCCAAACACCTTCGGAGGACCTTCGAAGCACTTTTTAGGTAATTCCAACAAAATCCAAACACCTTCGGAGGACCTTCGATGCACTTTTTACGTAATTCCAACAACATTCAAACACCTTCGGAGGACCTTCGAAGCACTTTTAACGTAATTCCAACAACATCCAAACACCTTCGGAGGACCTTCGAAGCACTTTTTACGTAATTCCAACAACATCCAAACACCTTCGGAGGACCTTCGGAGCACTTTTCACGTAATTCCAAAAACATCCAAACACCTTTGGAGGACCTTCGAAGCACTTTTTACGTAATTCCAACAACATCCAAACACCTTTGGAGGACCTTCGAAGCACTTTTTACGTAATTCCAACAACATCCAAACACCTTCGGAGGACCTTCGAAGCACTTTTTACGTAATTCCAACAACATCCAAACACCTTCGGAGGACCTTCGAAGCACTTTTTACGTAATTCCAACAACATCCAAACACCTTCGGAGGACCTTCGAAGCACTTTTCACGTAATTCCAAAAACATCCAAACACCTTTGGAGGACCTTCGAAGCACTTTTTACGTAATTCCAACAACATCCAAACACCTTTGGAGGACCTTCGAAGCACTTTTTTCGTAATTCCAACAACATCCAAACAACTTCGGAGGACTTTCGAAGCACCTTTTACGTAATTCCAACAACATCCAAACACCTTTGGAGGACCTTCGAAGCACTTTTTGCGTAATTCCTAAAGCATCCAAACACCTTCGGAGGACCTTCGAAGCACTTTTTAGGTAATTCCAACAAAATCCAAACACCTTCGGAGGACCTTCGATGCACTTTTTACGTAATTCCAACAACATTCAAACACCTTCGGAGGACCTTCGAAGCACTTTTTACGTAATTCCAACAACATCCAAACTGCTTTGGAGGACCTTCGAAGCACTTTTTACGTAATTCCATCAACATCCAAACACCTTCGGAGGACCTTCGATGCACTTTTCACGTAATTCCAAAAACATCCAAACACCTTTAGAGGACCTACGAAGCACTTTTTAAGTAATTCCAACAACATCCAAACACCTTCAGAGGACCTTCGAAGCACTTTTCACGTAATTCCAAAAACATCCAAACACCTTTGGAGGACCTTCGAAGCACTTTTTACGTAATTCCAACAACATCCAAACACCTTCGGAGGACCTTCGAAGCACTTTTTACGTAATTCCAACAACATCCAAACACCTTCGGAGGACCTTCGAAGCACTTTTTACGTAATTCCAACAACATCCAAACACCTTTGGAGGACCTTCGAAGCACTTTTTACGTAATTCCAACAACATCCAAACACCTTCGGAGGACCTTCGAAGCATTTTTTACGTAATTCCAACAACATCCAAACACCATCGGAGGACCTTCGAAGCACTTTTTACGTAATTCCAACAACATCCAAACACCTTCGGAGGACCTTCGAAGCACTTTTCTCTTAATTCCAAAAACATCCAAACACCTTTGGAGGACCTTCGAAGCACTTATTACTTAATTCCAAAAACATCCAAACACCTTCGGAGGACCTTCGAAGTACTTTTTACGTAATTCCAACAACATCCAAACACCTTCGGAGGATCTTCGAAGCACTTTTAACGTAATTCCAACAACATCCAAACAACTTCGGAGGACCTTCGAAGCACTTTTTACGTAATTCCAACAACATCCAAACACCTTTGGAGGACTTTCGAAGCACTTTTTACGTAATTCCAACAACATCCAAACAACTTCGGAGGAACTTCGAAGCACTTTTCACGTAATTCCAAAAACATCCAAACACCTTTGGAGGACCTTCGAAGCACTTTTCACGTAATTCCAACAACATCCAAACACCTTCGGAGGACCTTCGAAGCATTTTTTACGTAATTCCAACAACATCCAAACACCTTCGGAGGACCTTCGAAGCACTTTTCACGCAATTCCAAAAACATCCAAACACCTTTAGAGGACCTTCGAAGCACTTTTTACGTAATTCCAACAACATCCAAACACCCTCGGAGGACCTTCGAAGCTTTTTTAACGTAATTCCAACAACATCCAAACAACTTCGGAGGACCTTCGAAGCACTTTTTACGTAATTCCAACAACATCCAAACACCTTCGGAGGACCTTCGAAGCATTTTTTACGTAATTCCAACAACATCCAAACACCTTCGGAGGACCTTCGAAGCACTTTTTACGTAATTCCAACAACATCCAAACACCTTCGGAGGACCTTCGAAGCACTTTTTACGTAATTCCAACAACATCCAAACACCTTCGGAGGACCTTCGAAGCACTTTTTACGTAATTCCAACAACATCCAAACACCTTCGGAGGACCTTCGAAGCACTTTTTACGTAATTCCAACAACATCCAAACACCTTCGGAGGACCTTCGAAGCACTTTTTACGTAATTCCAACAACATCCAAACACCTTCGGAGGACCTTCGAAGCACTTTTTACGTAATTCCAACAACATCCAAACACCTTTGGAGGACCTTCGAAGCACTTTTTACGTAATTCCAACAACATCCAAACACCTTTGGAGGACCTTCGAAGCACTTTTTACGTAATTCCAACAACATCCAAACACCTTCGGAGGACCTTCGAAGCACTTTTCACGTAATTCCAACAACATCCAAACACCTTTGGAGGACCTTCGAAGCACTTTTTACGTAATTCCAACAACATCCAAACACCTTCGGAGGACCTTCGAAGCACTTTTTACGTAATTCCAACAACATCCAAACACCTTTGGAGGACCTTCGAAGCACTTTTTACGTAATTCCAACAACATCCAAACACCTTCGGAGGACCTTCGAAGCACTTTTTACGTAATTCCAACAACATCCAAACACCTTCGGAGGACCTTCGAAGCACTTTTTACGTAATTCCATCATCATCCAAACACCTTTGGAGGACCTTCGAAGCACTTTTTACGTAATTCCATCATCATCCAAACACCTTTGGAGGACCTTCGAAGCACTTTTTACGTAATTCCAACAACATCCAAACAGCTTTGGAGGACCTTCGTAGCACTTGTAACGTAATTCCAACAACATCCAAACACCTTTGGAGGACCTTCGAAGCACTTTTTACGTAATTCCAACAACATCCTAACACCTTCGGAGGACCTTCGAAGTACTTTTCTCTTAATTCCAAAAACATCCAAACACCTTTGGAGGACCTTCGAAGCACTTACTTCTTAATTCCAACAACATCCAAACAACTTCGGAGGACTTTCGAAGCACCTTTTACGTAATTCCAACAACATCCAAACACCTTTGGAGGACCTTCGAAGCACTTTTTGCGTAATTCCTAAAGCATCCAAACACCTTTGGAGGACCTTCGAAGCACTTTTTAGGTAATTCCAACAAAATCCAAACACCTTCGGAGGACCTTCGATGCACTTTTTACGTAATTCCAACAACATTCAAACACCTTCGGAGGACCTTCGAAGCACTTTTCTCGTATTTCCAACAACATTCAAACACCTTTGGAGGACCTTCGAAGCACTTTTTGCGTAATTCCAAAAACATCCAAACACCTTTGGAGGACCTTCGAAGCACTTTTTACGTAATTCCAACAACATCCAAACACCTTCGGAGGACCTTCGATGCACTTTTAACGTAATTCCAACAACATTCAAACACCTTCGGAGGACCTTCGATGCACTTTTTACGTAATTCCAACAACATTCAAACAACTTCGGAGGACCTTCGAAGCACTATTAACGTAATTCCAAAAACATCCAAACAACTTCGGAGGACCTTCGAAGCACTTTTTACGTAATTCCAACAACATCGAAACATCTTTGGAGGACCTTCGAAGCACTTTTTGCGTAATTCCAAAAACATCCGAACACCTTTGGAGGACCTTCGAAGCACTTTTTACGTAATTCCAGCAACATCCAAACACCTTCGGAGGACCTTCGAAGCACTTTTTACGTAATTCCAACAACATCCAAACACCTTCGGAGGACCTTCGAAGCACTTTTCTCGTAATTCCAACAACATCCAAACACCTTTGGAGGACCTTCGAAGCACTTTTAACGTAATTCCAACAACATCCAAACACCTTCGGAGGACCTTCGAAGCACTTTTAACGTAATTCCAAAAACATCCAAACAACTTCGGAGGACCTTCGAAGCACTTTTTACGTAATTCCAGCAACATCCAAACACCTTCGGAGGACCTTCGAAGCACTTTTTACGTAATTCCAAAAACATCCAAACACCTTTGGAGGACCTTCGAAGCACTTATTACTTAATTCCAGTAACATCCAAACACCTTCGGAGGACCTTCGATGCACTTTTTACGTAATTCCAACAACATTCATACACCTTCGGAGGACCTTCGAAGCACTTTTCTCGTAATTCCAACAACATTCATACACCTTCGGAGGACCTTCGAAGCACTTTTTGCGTAATTCCAAAAACATCCAAACACCTTTGGAGGACCTTCGAAGCACTTTTTACGTAATTCCAACAACATCCAAACACCTTCGGAGGACCTTCGAAGCACTTTTTACGTAATTCCAACAACATCCAAACACCTTCGGAGGACCTTCGAAGCACTTTTCACGTAATTCCAAAAACTTCCAAACACCTTTGGAGGACCTTCGAAGCTCTTATTACTTAATTCCAACAACATCCAAACACCTTCGGAGGACCTTCGAAGCACTTTTTACGTAATTCCAGTAACATCCAAACACCTTCGGAGGACCTTCGAAGCACTTTTCACGTAATTCCAAAAACATCCAAACACCTTTGGAGGACCTTCGAAGCTCTTATTACTTAATTCCAACAACATCCAAACACCTTTGGAGGACCTTCGAAGCACTTTTTACGTAATTCCAGTAACATCCAAACAGCTTCGGAGGACCTTCGATGCACTTTTTACGTAATTCCAACAACATTCAAACACCTTCGGAGGACCTTCGAAGCTCTTATTACTTAATTCCAATCACATCAAAACACTTTTGATGATGCTTCGAAGCTATGTCGACGTAATTCCAACCACATCCAAACACTTTTGATGATGCTTCGAAGCACTTTCTACGTAATTCCAACCACATCCAAACACTTTTGGTGATGCTTCGAAGCACTTTCAACGTAATTCCAACCTCATCCAAACACTTTTGATGATGCTTCGAAGCTATGTCGACGTAATTCCAACCACATCCAAACACTTTTGATGATGCTTCGAAGCTATGTCGACGTAATTCCAACCACATCCAAACACTTTTGATGATGCTTCGAAGCACTTTCTACGTAATTCCAACCACATCCAAACACTTTTGGTGATACTTCGAAGCACTTTCAACGTAATTCCAACCTCATCCAAACACTTTTGATGATGCTGCGAAGCTATGTCGACGTAATTCCAACCACATCCAAACACTTTTGATGATGCTTCGAAGCACTTTCTACGTAATTCCAATCACATCCAAACACTTTTGATGATGCTTCGAAGCTATGTCGACGTAATTCCAACCACATCCAAACACTTTTGATGATGCTTCGAAGCACTTTCTACGTAATTCCAATCACATCCAAACACTTTTGATGATGCTTCGAAGCACTTTCTACGTAATTCCAACCACATCCAAACACTTTTGGAGATGCTTCGAAGCACTTTCGACGTAATTCCAATCACATCCAAACACTTTTGATGATGCTTCGAAGCTATGTCGACGTAATTCCAGCCACATCCAAACACTTTTGATGATGCTTCGAAGCACTTTCTACGTAATTCCAACCACATCCAAAACCTTTTGATGATGCTTCGAAGCACTTTCTACGTAATTCCATACA
This sequence comes from Anopheles coustani, assembly GCF_943734705.1. NCBI lineage: Eukaryota > Metazoa > Arthropoda > Insecta > Diptera > Culicidae > Anopheles > Anopheles coustani. Next base: position 141,848 of record NW_026525383.1, read on the forward strand.
CATCCAAACACTTTTGATGATGCTTCGAAGCACTTTCTACGTAATTCCAACCACATCCCAACACTTTTGATGGTGCTTCGATGCTATGTCGACGTAATTCCAACCACATCCAAACACTTTTGATGATGCTTCGAAGCACTTTCTACGTAATTCCAATCACATCCAAACACTTTTGATGATGCTTCGAAGCACTTTCTACGTAATTCCAATCACATCCAAACACTTTTGATGATGCTTCGAAGCACTTTCTACGTAATTCCAACCACATCCAAACACTTTTGATGATGCTTCGAAGCACTTTCGACGTAATTCCAATCACATCCAAACACTTTTGATGATGCTTCGAAGCACTTTCTACGTAATTCCAATCACATCCAAACACTTTTGATGATGCTTCGAAGCACTTTCTACGTAATTCCAACCACATCCAAACACTTTTGATGATGCTTCGAAGCACTTTCTACGTAATTCCAATCACATCCAAACACTTTTGATGATGCTTCGAAGCTATGTCGACGTAATTCCAACCACATCCAAACACTTTTGATGATGCTTCGAAGCACTTTCTACGTAATTCCAACCACATCCAAACACTTTTAATGATGCTTCGAAGCACTTTCTACGTAATTCCAACCACATCCAAAACCTTTTGATGATGCTTCGAAGCACTTTCTACGTAATTCCAACCACATCCAAACACTTTTGATGATGCTTCGAAGCACTTTCTTCGTAATTCCAATCACATCCAAACACTTTTGATGATGCTTCGAAGCACTTTCTACGTAATTCCTATCACATCCAAACACTTTTGATGATGCTTCGAAGCACTTTCTACGTAATTCCAACCACATCCAAACACTTTTGATGATGCTTCGAAGCACTTTCTACGTAATTCCAATCACATCCAAACACTTTTGATGATGCTTCGAAGCTATGTCGACGTAATTCCAACCACATCCAAACACTTTTGATGATGCTTCGAAGCACTTTCTACGTAATTCCAACCACATCCAAAACCTTATGATGATGCTTCGAAGCACTTTCTACGTAATTCCAATCACATCCAAACACTTTTGATGATGCTTCGAAGCTATGTCGACGTAATTCCAACCACATCCAAACACTTTTGATGATGCTTCGAAGCACTTTCTACGTAATTCCAACCACATCCAAACACTTTTAATGATGCTTCGAAGCACTTTCTACGTAATTCCAACCACATCCAAAACCTTTTGATGATGCTTCGAAGCACTTTCTACGTAATTCCAACCACATCCAAACACTTTTGATGATGCTTCGAAGCACTTTCTTCGTAATTCCAATCACATTAAAACACTTTTGATGATGCTTCGAAGCACTTTCTACGTAATTCCTATCACATCCAAACACTTTTGATGATGCTTCGAAGCACTTTCTACGTAATTCCAACCACATCCAAACACTTTTGATGATGCTTCGAAGCACTTTCTACGTAATTCCAATCACATCCAAACACTTTTGATGATGCTTCGAAGCTATGTCGACGTAATTCCAACCACATCCAAACACTTTTGATGATGCTTCGAAGCACTTTCTACGTAATTCCAACCACATCCAAAACCTTTTGATGATGCTTCGAAGCACTTTCTACGTAATTCCAATCACATCCAAACACTTTTGATGATGCTTCGAAGCTATGTCGACGTAATTCCAACCACATCCAAACACTTTTGATGATGCTTCGAAGCACTTTCTACGTAATTCCAACCACATCCAAACACTTTTAATGATGCTTCGAAGCACTTTCTACGTAATTCCAACCACATCCAAACACTTTTAATAATGCTTCGAAGCACTTTCTACGTAATTCCAACCACATCCAAACACTTTTAATGATGCTTCGAAGCACTTTCTACGTAATTCGAACCACATCCAAACACTTTTGATGATGCTTCGAAGCACTTTCTTCGTAATTCCAATCACATCCAAACACTTTTGATGATGCTTCGAAGCACTTTCTACGTAATTCCTATCACATCCAAACACTTTTGATGATGCTTCGAAGCTATGTCGACGTAATTCCAACCACATCCGAACACTTTTGATGATGCTTCGAAGCACTTTCTACGTAATTCCAACCACATCCAAAACCTTTTGATGATGCTTCGAAGCACTTTCTACGTAATTCCAATCACATCCAAACACTTTTGATGATGCTTCGAAGCACTTTCTACGTAATTCCAACCACATCCAAACACTTTTGATGATGCTTCGAAGCACTTTCTACGTAATTCCTATCACATCCAAACACTTTTGATGATGCTTCGAAGCACTTTCTACGTAATTCCAACCACATCCAAACACTTTTGATGATGCTTCGTAGCACTTTCTACGTAATTCCAATCACATCCAAACACTTTTGATGATGCTTCGAAGCTATGTCGACGTAATTCCAACCACATCCAAACACTTTTGATGATGCTTCGAAGCACTTTCTACGTAATTCCAACCACATCCAAAACCTTTTGATGATGCTTCGAAGCACTTTCTACGTAATTCCTATCACATCCAAACACTTTTGATGATGCTTCGAAGCACTTTCTACGTAATTCCAACCACATCCAAACACTTTTGATGATGCTTCGAAGCACTTTCTTCGTAATTCCAATCACATCCAAACACTTTTGATGATGCTTCGAAGCACTTTCTACGTAATTCCAACCACATCCAAACACTTTTGATGATGCTTCGAAGCACTTTCTACGTAATTCCAACCACATCCAAACACTTTTGATGATGCTTCGAAGCACTTTCGACGTAATTCCAACCACGTCCAAACACTTTTGGTGATGCTTCGAAGCACTTTCTACGTAATTCCAACCACATCCAAACACTTTTGATGATGCTTCGAAGCACTTTCTACGTAATTCCAACCACATCCAAACACTTTTAGTGATGCTTCGAAGCACTTTCTACGTAATTCCAATCACATCCAAACACTTTTGATGATGCTTCGAAGCACTTTCTACGTAATTCCAACCACATCCAAACACTTTTGATGATGCTTCGAAGCACTTTCTACGTAATTCCAATCACATCCAAACACTTTTGATGATGCTTCGAAGCTATGTCGACGTAATTCCAACCACATCCAAACACTTTTGATGATGCTTCGAAGCACTTTCTACGTAATTCCAACCACATCCAAACACTTTTGATGATGCTTCGAAGCACTTTCTACGTAATTCCAATCACATCCAAACACTTTTGATGATGCTTCGAAGCACTTTCTACGTAATTCCAACCACATCCAAACACTTTTGATGATGCTTCGAAGCACTTTCTACGTAATTCCAATCACATCCAAACACTTTTGATGATGCTTCGAAGCACTTTCTACGTAATTCCAACCACATCCAAACCCTTTTGATGATGCTTCGAAGCACTTTCTACGTAATTCCAATCACATCCAAACACTTTTGATGATGCTTCGAAGCTATGTCGACGTAATTCCAACCACATCCAAACACTTTTGATGATGCTTCGAAGCACTTTCTACGTAATTCCAATCACATCCAAACACTTTTGATGATGCTTCGAAGCACTTTCTACGTAATTCCAACCACATCCAAACACTTTTGATGATGCTTCGAAGCACTTTCTACGTAATTCCAATCACATCCAAACACTTTTGATGATGCTTCGAAGCACTTTCTACGTAATTCCAACCACATCCAAACACTTTTGATGATGCTTCGAAGCACTTTCTACGTAATTCCAATCACATCCAAACACTTTTGATGATGCTTCGAAGCACTTTCTACGTAATTCCAACCACATCCAAACACTTTTGATGATGCTTCGAAGCACTTTCTACGTAATTCCAATCACATCCAAACACTTTTGATGATGCTTCGAAGCACTTTCTACGTAATTCCAACCACATCCAAACACTTTTGATGATGCTTCGAAGCACTTTCTACGTAATTCCAATCACATCCAAACACTTTTGATGATGCTTCGAAGCACTTTCTACGTAATTCCAACCACATCCAAACACTTTTGATGATGCTTCGAAGCACTTTCTACGTAATTCCAATCACATCCAAACACTTTTGATGATGCTTCGAAGCTATGTCGACGTAATTCCAACCACATCCAAACACTTTTGATGATGCTTCGAAGCACTTTCTACGTAATTCCAACCACATCCAAACACTTTTGATGATGCTTCGAAGCACTTTCTACGTAATTCCAACCACATCCAAACACTTTTGATGATGCTTCGAAGCACTTTCTACGTAATTCCAACCACATCCAAAACCTTTTGATGATGCTTCGAAGCACTTTCTACGTAATTCCAATCACATCCAAACACTTTTGATGATGCTTCGAAGCACTTTCTACGTAATTCCAATCACATCCAAACACTTTTGATGATGCTTCGAAGCACTTTCTACGTAATTCCAATCACATCCAAACACTTTTGATGATGCTTCGAAGCTATGTCGACGTAATTCCAACCACATCCAAACACTTTTGATGATGCTTCGAAGCACTTTCTACGTAATTCCAACCACATCCAAACACTTTTGATGATGCTTCGAAGCACTTTCTACGTAATTCCAACCACATCCAAACACTTTTGATGATGCTTCGAAGCACTTTCTACGTAATTCCAACCACATCCAAACACTTTTGATGATGCTTCGAAGCACTTTCTACGTAATTCCAATCACATCCAAACACTTTTGATGATGCTTCGAAGCACTTTCTACGTAATTCCAACCACATCCAAACACTTTTGATGATGCTTCGAAGCACTTTCTACGTAATTCCAATCACATCCAAACACTTTTGATGATGCTTCGAAGCTATGTCGACGTAATTCCAACCACATCCAAACACTTTTGATGATGCTTCGAAGCACTTTCTACGTAATTCCAACCACATCCAAAACCTTTTGATGATGCTTCGAAGCACTTTCTACGTAATTCCTATCACATCCAAACACTTTTGATGATGCTTCGAAGCACTTTCGACGTAATTCCAACCACATCCAAACACTTTTGATGATGCTTCGAAGCACTTTCTACGTAATTCCAATCACATCCAAACACTTTTGATGATGCTTCGAAGCTATGTCGACGTAATTCCTACCACATCCAAACACTTTTGATGATGCTTCGAAGCACTTTCTACGTAATTCCAACCACATCCAAAACCTTTTGATGATGCTTCGAAGCACTTTCTACGTAATTCCAACCACATCCAAACACTTTTGATGATGCTTCGAAGCACTTTCTACGTAATTCCAACCACATCCAAACACTTTTGATGATGCTTCGAAGCTATGTCGACGTAATTCCAACCACATCCAAACACTTTTGATGATGCCTCGAAGCACTTTCTACGTAATTCCAACCACATCCAAACACTTTTGATGATGCTTCGAAGCACTTTCTTCGTAATTCCAATCACATCCAAACACTTTTGATGATGGTTCGAAGCACTTTCTACGTAATTCCTATCACATCCAAACACTTTTGATGATGCTTCGAAGCACTTTCTACGTAATTCCAACCACATCCAAACACTTTTGATGATGCTTCGAAGCACTTTCTACGTAATTCCAATCACATCCAAACACTTTTGATGATGCTTCGAAGCTATGTCGACGTAATTCCTACCACATCCAAACACTTTTGATGATGCTTCGAAGCACTTTCTACGTAATTCCAACCACATCCAAACACTTTTGATGATGCTTCGAAGCACTTTCTACGTAATTCCAACCACATCCAAACACTTTTGATGATGCTTCGAAGCACTTTCTACGTAATTCCAATCACATCCAAACACTTTTGATGATGCTTCGAAGCTATGTCGACGTAATTCCAACCACATCCAAACACTTTTGATGATGCTTCGAAGCACTTTCTACGTAATTCCAACCACATCCAAACACTTTTGATGATGCTTCGAAGCACTTTCTACGTAATTCCAATCACATCCAAACACTTTTGATGATGCTTCGAAGCACTTTCTACGTAATTCCAACCACATCCAAACACTTTTGATGATGCTTCGAAGCACTTTCTACGTAATTCCAATCACATCCAAACACTTTTGATGATGCTTCGAAGCTATGTCGACGTAATTCCAACCACATCCAAACACTTTTGATGATGCTTCGAAGCACTTTCGACGTAATTCCAACCACGTCCAAACACTTTTGGTGATGCTTCGAAGCACTTTCTACGTAATTCCAACCACATCCAAACACTTTTGATGATGCTTCGAAGCACTTTCTACGTAATTCCAACCACATCCAAACACTTTTGATGATGCTTCGAAGCACTTTCTACGTAATTCCAACCACATCCAAACACTTTTGATGATGCTTCGAAGCACTTTCTACGTAATTCCAATCACATCCAAACACTTTTGATGATGCTTCGAAGCTATGTCGACGTAATTCCAACCACATCCAAACACTTTTGATGATGCTTCGAAGCACTTTCTACGTAATTCCAACCACATCCAAACACTTTTGATGATGCTTCGAAGCACTTTCTACGTAATTCCAACCACATCCAAACACTTTTGATGATGCTTCGAAGCACTTTCTACGTAATTCCAATCACATCCAAACACTTTTGATGATGCTTCGAAGCTATGTCGACGTAATTCCAACCACATCCAAACACTTTTGATGATGCTTCGAAGCACTTTCTACGTAATTCCAACCACATCCAAACACTTTTGATGATGCTTCGAAGCACTTTCTACGTAATTCCAACCACATCCAAACACTTTTGATGATGCTTCGAAGCACTTTCTACGTAATTCCAACCACATCCAAACACTTTTGATGATGCTTCGAAGCACTTTCTACGTAATTCCAATCACATCCAAACACTTTTGATGATGCTTCGAAGCTATGTCGACGTAATTCCAACCACATCCAAACACTTTTGATGATGCTTCGAAGCACTTTCTACGTAATTCCAACCACATCCAAACACTTTTGATGATGCTTCGAAGCACTTTCTACGTAATTCCAATCACATCCAAACACTTTTGATGATGCTTCGAAGCACTTTCTACGTAATTCCAACCACATCCAAACACTTTTGATGATGCTTCGAAGCACTTTCTACGTAATTCCAATCACATCCAAACACTTTTGATGATGCTTCGAAGCACTTTCTACGTAATTCCAATCACATCCAAACACTTTTGATGATGCTTCGAAGCACTTTCTACGTAATTCCAATCACATCCAAACACTTTTGATGATGCTTCGAAGCACTTTCTACGTAATTCCAACCACATCCAAACACTTTTGATGATGCTTCGAAGCACTTTCTACGTAATTCCAACCACATCCAAACACTTTTGATGATGCTTCGAAGCACTTTCTACGTAATTCCAACCACATCCAAACACTTTTGATGATGCTTCGAAGCACTTTCGACGTAATTCCAACCACGTCCAAACACTTTTGGTGATGCTTCGAAGCACTTTCTACGTAATTCCAACCACATCCAAACACTTTTGATGATGCTTCGAAGCACTTTCTACGTAATTCCAACCACATCCAAACACTTTTGATGATGCTTCGAAGCACTTTCTACGTAATTCCAACCACATCCAAACACTTTTGATGATGCTTCGAAGCACTTTCTACGTAATTCCAATCACATCCAAACACTTTTGATGATGCTTCGAAGCTATGTCGACGTAATTCCAACCACATCCAAACACTTTTGATGATGCTTCGAAGCACTTTCTACGTAATTCCAACCACATCCAAACACTTTTGATGATGCTTCGAAGCACTTTCTACGTAATTCCAACCACATCCAAACACTTTTGATGATGCTTCGAAGCACTTTCTACGTAATTCCAACCACATCCAAACACTTTTGATGATGCTTCGAAGCACTTTCTACGTAATTCCAACCACATCCAAACACTTTTGATGATGCTTCGAAGCACTTTCTACGTAATTCCAATCACATCCAAACACTTTTGATGATGCTTCGAAGCTATGTCGACGTAATTCCAACCACATCCAAACACTTTTGATGATGCTTCGAAGCACTTTCTACGTAATTCCAACCACATCCAAACACTTTTGATGATGCTTCGAAGCACTTTCTACGTAATTCCAACCACATCCAAACACTTTTGATGATGCTTCGAAGCACTTTCTACGTAATTCCAACCACATCCGAACACTTTTGATGATGCTTCGAAGCACTTTCTACGTAATTCCAATCACATCCAAACACTTTTGATGATGCTTCGAAGCTATGTCGACGTAATTCCAACCACATCCAAACACTTTTGATGATGCTTCGAAGCACTTTCTACGTAATTCCAACCACATCCAAACACTTTTGATGATGCTTCGAAGCACTTTCTACGTAATTCCAATCACATCCAAACACTTTTGATGATGCTTCGAAGCACTTTCTACGTAATTCCAACCACATCCAAACACTTTTGATGATGCTTCGAAGCACTTTCTACGTAATTCCAACCACATCCAAACACTTTTGATGATGCTTCGAAGCACTTTCTACGTAATTCCAACCACATCCAAACACTTTTGATGATGCTTCGAAGCACTTTCGACGTAATTCCAACCACGTCCAAACACTTTTGGTGATGCTTCGAAGCACTTTCTACGTAATTCCAACCACATCCAAACACTTTTGATGATGCTTCGAAGCACTTTCTACGTAATTCCAACCACATCCAAACACTTTTGATGATGCTTCGAAGCACTTTCTACGTAATTCCAACCACATCCAAACACTTTTGATGATGCTTCGAAGCACTTTCTACGTAATTCCAATCACATCCAAACACTTTTGATGATGCTTCGAAGCTATGTCGAGGTAATTCCAACCACATCCAAACACTTTTGATGATGCTTCGAAGCACTTTCTACGTAATTCCAACCACATCCAAACACTTTTGATGATGCTTCGAAGCACTTTCTACGTAATTCCAACCACATCCAAACACTTTTGATGATGCTTCGAAGCACTTTCTACGTAATTCCAATCACATCCAAACACTTTTGATGATGCTTCGAAGCACTTTCTACGTAATTCCAACCACATCCAAACACTTTTGATGATGCTTCGAAGCACTTTCTACGTAATTCCAATCACATCCAAACACTTTTGATGATGCTTCGAAGCACTTTCTACGTAATTCCAACCACATCCAAACACTTTTGATGATGCTTCGAAGCACTTTCTACGTAATTCCAATCACATCCAAACACTTTTGATGATGCTTCGAAGCACTTTCGACGTAATTCCAACCACGTCCAAACACTTTTGGTGATGCTTCGAAGCACTTTCTACGTAATTCCAACCACATCCAAACACTTTTGATGATGCTTCGAAGCACTTTCTACGTAATTCCAACCACATCCAAACACTTTTGATGATGCTTCGAAGCACTTTCTACGTAATTCCAACCACATCCAAACACTTTTGATGATGCTTCGAAGCACTTTCTACGTAATTCCAACCACATCCAAACACTTTTGATGATGCTTCGAAGCACTTTCGACGTAATTCCAACCACATCCAAACACTTTTGATGATGCTTCGAAGCTATGTCGACGTAATTCCAACCACATCCAAACACTTTTGATGATGCTTCGAAGCACTTTCTACGTAATTCCAATCACATCCAAACACTTTTGATGATGCTTCGAAGCACTTTCTACGTAATTCCAACCACATCCAAACACTTTTGATGATGCTTCGAAGCACTTTCTACGTAATTCCAATCACATCCAAACACTTTTGATGATGCTTCGAAGCACTTTCTACGTAATTCCAACCACATCCACACACTTTTGATGATGCTTCGAAGCACTTTCTTCGTAATTCCAATCACATCCAAACACTTTTGATGATGCTTCGAAGCACTTTCTACGTAATTCCAACCACATCCAAACACTTTTGATGATGCTTCGAAGCACTTTCTACGTAATTCCAACCACATCCAAACACTTTTGATGATGCTTCGAAGCACTTTCTACGTAATTCCAATCACATCCAAACACTTTTGATGATGCTTCGAAGCTATGTCGACGTAATTCCAACCACATCCAAACACTTTTGATGATGCTTCGAAGCACTTTCTACGTAATTCCAACCACATCCAAACACTTTTGATGATGCTTCGAAGCACTTTCTACGTAATTCCAATCACATCCAAACACTTTTGATGATGCTTCGAAGCTATGTCGACGTAATTCCAACCACATCCAAACACTTTTGATGATGCTTCGAAGCACTTTCTACGTAATTCCAACCACATCCAAACACTTTTGATGATGCTTCGAAGCACTTTCTACGTAATTCCAACCACATCCAAACACTTTTGATGATGCTTCGAAGCACTTTCGACGTAATTCCAACCACGTCCAAACACTTTTGGTGATGCTTCGAAGCACTTTCTACGTAATTCCAACCACATCCAAACACTTTTGATGATGCTTCGAAGCACTTTCTACGTAATTCCAACCACATCCAAACACTTTTGATGATGCTTCGAAGCACTTTCTACGTAATTCCAATCACATCCAAACACTTTTGATGATGCTTCGAAGCACTTTCTACGTAATTCCAATCACATCCAAACACTTTTGATGATGCTTCGAAGCACTTTCGACGTAATTCCAACCACATCCAAACACTTTTGATGATGCTTCGAAGCACTTTCGACGTAATTCCAACCACATCCAAACACTTTTGATGATGCTTCGAAGCACTTTCTACGTAATTCCAACCACATCCAAACACTTTTGATGATGCTTCGAAGCACTTTCTACGTAATTCCAACCACATCCAAACACTTTTGATGATGCTTCGAAGCACTTTCTACGTAATTCCAATCACATCCAAACACTTTTGATGATGCTTCGAAGCTATGTCGACGTAATTCCAACCACATCCAAACACTTTTGATGATGCTTCGAAGCACTTTCTACGTAATTCCAACCACATCCAAACACTTTTGATGATGCTTCGAAGCACTTTCTACGTAATTCCAATCACATCCAAACACTTTTGATGATGCTTCGAAGCACTTTCTACGTAATTCCAACCACATCCAAACACTTTTGATGATGCTTCGAAGCACTTTCTACGTAATTCCAATCACATCCAAACACTTTTGATGATGCTTCGAAGCACTTTCTACGTAATTCCAACCACATCCAAACACTTTTGATGATGCTTCGAAGCACTTTCTACGTAATTCCAATCACATCCAAACACTTTTGATGATGCTTCGAAGCACTTTCGACGTAATTCCAACCACGTCCAAACACTTTTGGTGATGCTTCGAAGCACTTTCTACGTAATTCCAACCACATCCAAACACTTTTGATGATGCTTCGAAGCACTTTCTACGTAATTCCAACCACATCCAAACACTTTTGATGATGCTTCGAAGCACTTTCTACGTAATTCCAACCACATCCAAACACTTTTGATGATGCTTCGAAGCACTTTCTACGTAATTCCAACCACATCCAAACACTTTTGATGATGCTTCGAAGCACTTTCGACGTAATTCCAACCACATCCAAACACTTTTGATGATGCTTCGAAGCTATGTCGACGTAATTCCAACCACATCCAAACACTTTTGATGATGCTTCGAAGCACTTTCTTCGTAATTCCAACCACATCCAAAACCTTTTGATGATGCTTCGAAGCACTTTCTACGTAATTCCAACCACATCCAAACACTTTTGATGATGCTTCGAAGCACTTTCTACGTAATTCCAACCACATCCAAACACTTTTGATGATGCTTCGAAGCACTTTCTACGTAATTCCAACCACATCCAAACACTTTTGATGATGCTTCGAAGCACTTTCTACGTAATTCCAATCACATCCAAACACTTTTGATGATGCTTCGAAGCACTTTCTACGTAATTCCAATCACATCCAAACACTTTTGATGATGCTTCGAAGCACTTTCTACGTAATTCCAACCACATCCAAACACTTTTGATGATGCTTCGAAGCACTTTCGACGTAATTCCAACCACATCCAAACACTTTTGATGATGCTTCGAAGCACTTTCTACGTAATTCCAACCACATCCAAACACTTTTGATGATGCTTCGAAGCACTTTCTACGTAATTCCAACCACATCCAAACACTTTTGATGATGCTTCGAAGCACTTTCGACGTAATTCCAACCACATCCAAACACTTTTGATGATGCTTCGAAGCACTTTCTACGTAATTCCAACCACATCCAAACACTTTTGATGATGCTTCGAAGCACTTTCTACGTAATTCCAACCACATCCAAACACTTTTGATGATGCTTCGAAGCACTTTCTACGTAATTCCAATCACATCCAAACACTTTTGATGATGCTTCGAAGCTATGTCGACGTAATTCCAACCACATCCAAACACTTTTGATGATGCTTCGAAGCACTTTCTACGTAATTCCAACCACATCCAAAACCTTTTGATGATGCTTCGAAGCACTTTCTACGTAATTCCAACCACATCCAAACACTTTTGATGATGCTTCGAAGCACTTTCTACGTAATTCCAACCACATCCAAACACTTTTGATGATGCTTCGAAGCACTTTCTACGTAATTCCAACCACATCCAAACACTTTTGATGATGCTTCGAAGCACTTTCTACGTAATTCCAACCACATCCAAACACTTTTGATGATGCTTCGAAGCACTTTCTACGTAATTCCAACCACATCCAAACACTTTTGGAGATGCTTCGAAGCACTTTCCACGTAATTCCAACCACATCCAAACACTTTTGATGATGCTTCGAAGCTATGTCGACGTAATTCCAACCACATCCAAACACTTTTGATGATGCTTCGAAGCACTTTCTACGTAATTCCAACCACATCCAAAACCTTTTGATGATGCTTCGAAGCACTTTCTACGTAATTCCAACCACATCCAAACACTTTTGATGATGCTTCGAAGCACTTTCTACGTAATTCCAATCACATCCAAACACTTTTGATGATGCTTCGAAGCACTTTCTACGTAATTCCAACCACATCCAAACACTTTTGATGATGCTTCGAAGCACTTTCCACGTAATTCCAACCACATCCAAACACTTTTGATGATGCTTCGAAGCACTTTCTACGTAATTCCAACCACATCCAAACACTTTTGGAGATGCTTCGAAGCACTTTCTACGTAATTCCAACCACATCCAAACACTTTTGATGATGCTTCGAAGCACTTTCTACGTAATTCCAACCACATCCAAACACTTTTGGAGATGCTTCGAAGCACTTTCGACGTAATTCCAACCACATCCAAACACTTTTGATGATGCTTCGAAGCACTTTCTACGTAATTCCAACCACATCCAAACACTTTTGATGATGCTTCGAAGCACTTTCTACGTAATTCCAACCACATCCAAACACTTTTGATGACGCTTCGAAGCTATGTCGACGTAATTCCAACCACATCCAAACACTTTTGATGATGCTTCGAAGCACTTTCTACGTAATTCCAACCACATCCAAACACTTTTGATGATGCTTCGAAGCACTTTCTACGTAATTCAATCACATCCAAACACTTTTGATGATGCTTCGAAGCACTTTCGACGTAATTCCAACCACATCCAAACACTTTTGGTGATGCTTCGAAGCACTTTCTACGTAATTCCAACCACATCCAAACACTTTTGATGATGCTTCGAAGCACTTTCTACGTAATTCCAACCACATCCAAACACTTTTGATGATGCTTCGAAGCACTTTCTACGTAATTCCAATCACATCCAAACACTTTTGATGATGCTTCGAAGCTATGTCGACGTAATTCCAACCACATCCAAACACTTTTGATGATGCTTCGAAGCACTTTCTACGTAATTCCAACCACATCCAAACACTTTTGATGATGCTTCGAAGCACTTTCTACGTAATTCCAACCACATCCAAACACTTTTGATGATGCTTCGAAGCACTTTCTACGTAATTCCAACCACATCCAAACACTTTTGATGATGCTTCGAAGCACTTTCTACGTAATTCCAATCACATCCAAACACTTTTGATGATGCTTCGAAGCACTTTCTTCGTAATTCCAATCACATCCAAACACTTTTGATGATGCTTCGAAGCACTTTCTACGTAATTCCTATCACATCCAAACACTTTTGATGATGCTTCGAAGCACTTTCTACGTAATTCCAACCACATCCAAACACTTTTGATGATGCTTCGAAGCACTTTCTACGTAATTCCAACCACATCCAAACACTTTTGATGATGCTTCGAAGCACTTTCTACGTAATTCCAACCACATCCAAACACTTTTGATGATGCTTCGAAGCACTTTCTACGTAATTCCAATCACATCCAAACACTTTTGATGACGCTTCGAAGCTATGTCGACGTAATTCCAACCACATCCAAACACTTTTGATGATGCTTCGAAGCACTTTCTACGTAATTCCAACCACATCCAAACACTTTTGATGATGCTTCGAAGCACTTTCTACGTAATTCCAGCCACATCCAAACACTTTTGATGATGCTTCGAAGCACTTTCTACGTAATTCCAACCACATCCAAACACTTTTGATGATGCTTCGAAGCACTTTCTACGTAATTCCAACCACATCCAAACACTTTTGATGATGCTTCGAAGCTATGTCGACGTAATTCCAACCACATCCAAACACTTTTGATGATGCTTCGAAGCACTTTCTACGTAATTCCAACCACATCCAAACACTTTTGATGATGCTTCGAAGCACTTTCTACGTAATTCCAACCACATCCAAACACTTTTGATGATGCTTCGAAGCTATGTCGACGTAATTCCAACCACATCCAAACACTTTTGATGATGCTTCGAAGCACTTTCTACGTAATTCCAATCACATCCAAACACTTTTGATGATGCTTCGAAGCACTTTCTACGTAATTCCAACCACATCCAAACACTTTTGATGATGCTTCGAAGCACTTTCTACGTAATTCCAATCACATCCAAACACTTTTGATGATGCTTCGAAGCTATGTCGACGTAATTCCAACCACATCCAAACACTTTTGATGATGCTTCGAAGCACTTTCTACGTAATTCCAACCACATCCAAACACTTTTGATGATGCTTCGAAGCACTTTCTACGTAATTCCAACCACATCCAAACACTTTTGATGATGCTTCGAAGCACTTTCTACGTAATTCCAACCACATCCAAACACTTTTGATGATGCTTCGAAGCACTTTCTACGTAATTCCAATCACATCCAAACACTTTTGATGATGCTTCGAAGCACTTTCTACGTAATTCCAATCACATCCAAACACTTTTGATGATGCTTCGAAGCACTTTCTACGTAATTCCAACCACATCCAAACACTTTTGATGATGCTTCGAAGCACTTTCGACGTAATTCCAACCACATCCAAACACTTTTGATGATGCTTCGAAGCACTTTCTACGTAATTCCAACCACATCCAAACACTTTTGATGATGCTTCGAAGCACTTTCTACGTAATTCCAACCACATCCAAACACTTTTGATGATGCTTCGAAGCACTTTCTACGTAATTCCAACCACATCCAAACACTTTTGATGATGCTTCGAAGCACTTTCGACGTAATTCCAACCACGTCCAAACACTTTTGGTGATGCTTCGAAGCACTTTCTACGTAATTCCAACCACATCCAACACTTTTGATGATGCTTCGAAGCACTTTCTACGTAATTCCAACCACATCCAAACACTTTTGATGATGCTTCGAAGCACTTTCTACGTAATTCCAACCACATCCAAACACTTTTGATGATGCTTCGAAGGACTTTCCACGTAATTCCAACCACATCCAAACACTTTTGATGATGCTTCGAAGCTATGTCGACGTAATTCCAACCACATCCAAACACTTTCGATGATGCTTCGAAGCACTTTCTACGTAATTCCAATCACATCCAAACACTTTTGATGATGCTTCGAAGCTATGTCGACGTAATTCCAACCACATCCAAACACTTTTGATGATGCTTCGAAGCACTTTCTACGTAATTCCAACCACATCCAAACACTTTTGATGATGCTTCGAAGCACTTTCTACGTAATTCCAATCACATCCAAACACTTTTGATGATGCTTCGAAGCTATGTCGACGTAATTCCAACCACATCCAAACACTTTTGATGATGCTTCGAAGCACTTTCTACGTAATTCCAACCACATCCAAACACTTTTGATGATGCTTCGAAGCACTTTCTACGTAATTCCAACCACATCCAAACACTTTTGATGATGCTTCGAAGCTATGTCGACGTAATTCCAACCACATCCAAACACTTTTGATGATGCTTCGAAGCACTTTCTACGTAATTCCAACCACATCCAAACACTTTTGATGATGCTTCGAAGCACTTTCTACGTAATTCCAACCACATCCAAACACTTTTGATGATGCTTCGAAGCACTTTCTACGTAATTCCAATCACATCCAAACACTTTTGATGATGCTTCGAAGCTATGTCGACGTAATTCCAACCACATCCAAACACTTTTGATGATGCTTCGAAGCACTTTCTACGTAATTCCAACCACATCCAAACACTTTTGATGATGCTTCGAAGCACTTTCTACGTAATTCCAACCACATCCAAACACTTTTGATGATGCTTCGAAGCACTTTCTACGTAATTCCAACCACATCCAAACACTTTTGATGATGCTTCGAAGCACTTTCTACGTAATTCCAACCACATCCAAACACTTTTGATGATGCTTCGAAGCTATGTCGACGTAATTCCAACCACATCCAAACACTTTTGATGATGCTTCGAAGCACTTTCTACGTAATTCCAACCACATCCAAACACTTTTGATGATGCTTCGAAGCACTTTCTACGTAATTCCAACCACATCCAAACACTTTTGATGATGCTTCGAAGCACTTTCTACGTAATTCCAACCACATCCAAACACTTTTGATGATGCTTCGAAGCACTTTCTACGTAATTCCAATCACATCCAAACACTTTTGATGATGCTTCGAAGCACTTTCTACGTAATTCCAACCACAGCCAAACACTTTTGATGATGCTTCGAAGCACTTTCTACGTAATTCCAATCACATCCAAACACTTTTGATGATGCTTCGAAGCTATGTCGACGTAATTCCAACCACATCCAAACACTTTTGATGATGCTTCGAAGCACTTTCTACGTAATTCCAACCACATCCAAACACTTTTGATGATGCTTCGAAGCACTTTCTACGTAATTCCAACCACATCCAAACACTTTTGATGATGCTTCGAAGCACTTTCTACGTAATTCCAACCACATCCAAACACTTTTGATGATGCTTCGAAGCACTTTCTACGTAATTCCAACCACATCCAAACACTTTTGATGATGCTTCGAAGCTATGTCGACGTAATTCCAACCACATCCAAACACTTTTGATGATGCTTCGAAGCACTTTCTACGTAATTCCAATCACATCCAAACACTTTTGATGATGCTTCGAAGCACTTTCTACGTAATTCCAACCACATCCAAACACTTTTGATGATGCTTCGAAGCTATGTCGACGTAATTCCAATCACATCCAAACACTTTTGATTATGCTTCGAAGCACTTTCTACGTAATTCCAACCACATCCAAACACTTTTGATGATGCTTCGAAGCACTTTCTACGTAATTCCAATCACATCCAAACACTTTTGATGATGCTTCGAAGCTATGTCGACGTAATTCCAACCACATCCAAACACTTTTGATGATGCTTCGAAGCACTTTCTACGTAATTCCAACCACATCCAAACACTTTTGATGATGCTTCGAAGCACTTTCTACGAAATTCCAACCACATCCAAACACTTTTGATGATGCTTCGAAGCACTTTCTACGTAATTCCAACCACATCCAAACACTTTTGATGATGCTTCGAAGCACTTTCTACGTAATTCCAATCACATCCAAACACTTTTGATGATGCTTCGAAGCTATGTCGACGTAATTCCAACCACATCCAAACACTTTTGATGATGCTTCGAAGCACTTTCTACGTAATTCCAATCACATCCAAACACTTTTGATGATGCTTCGAAGCACTTTCTACGTAATTCCAACCACATCCAAACACTTTTGATGATGCTTCGAAGCACTTTCTACGTAATTCCAATCACATCCAAACACTTTTGATGATGCTTCGAAGCTATGTCGACGTAATTCCAACCACATCCAAACACTTTTGATGATGCTTCGAAGCACTATCTACGTAATTCCAACCACATCCAAACACTTTTGATGATGCTTCGAAGCACTTTCTACGTAATTCCAACCACATCCAAACACTTTTGATGATGCTTCGAAGCACTTTCTACGTAATTCCAACCACATCCAAACACTTTTGATGATGCTTCGAAGCACTTTCGACGTAATTCCAACCACGTCCAAAAACTTTTGGTGATGCTTCGAAGCACTTTCTACGTAATTCCAACCACATCCAAACACTTTTGATGATGCTTCGAAGCACTTTCCACGTAATTCCAACCACATCCAAACACTTTTGATGATGCTTCGAAGCTATGTCGACGTAATTCCAACCACATCCAAACACTTTTGATGATGCTTCGAAGCACTTTCTACGTAATTCCAATCACATCCAAACACTTTTGATGATGCTTCGAAGCTATGTCGACGTAATTCCAACCACATCCAAACACTTTTGATGATGCTTCGAAGCACTTTCTACGTAATTCCAACCACATCCAAACACTTTTGATGATGCTTCGAAGCACTTTCTACGTAATTCCAACCACATCCAAACACTTTTGATGATGCTTCGAAGCACTTTCTACGTAATTCCAACCACATCCAAACACTTTTGATGATGCTTCGAAGCACTTTCTACGTAATTCCAATCACATCCAAACACTTTTGATGATGCTTCGAAGCTATGTCGACGTAATTCCAACCACATCCAAACACTTTTGATGATGCTTCGAAGCACTTTCTACGTAATTCCAACCACATCCAAACACTTTTGATGATGCTTCGAAGCACTTTCTACGTAATTCCAATCACATCCAAACACTTTTGATGATGCTTCGAAGCACTTTCGACGTAATTCCAACCACATCCAAACACTTTTGATGATGCTTCGAAGCACTTTCTGCGTAATTCCAATCACATCCAAACACTTTTGATGATGCTTCGAAGCACTTTCTACGTAATTCCAATCACATCCAAACACTTTTGATGATGCTTCGAAGCACTTTCTACGTAATGTAAGTCGGCGGCCTTAAAATGTGTGAACTGCGTGTTGGCGGGTTCAAGGGGGAGCACGGAACATGCTGCTTTTAGTAGCGAGTGCCCCATATACAAAAAACAGGTATCAAAGATTGCTAAGCATTCGCAATAGCAGAGATTGCTGGGGATAGGACAGCGATATGAAATCATGTATTGCAATGTCGCTGGCCTATCGTCAAGCTATGTTCTGTTACGCGACTCGGTAGAAAGGATGCAACCCGCGTTGGTCCTTCTATCTGAGACGCATATAACGGAGTGCGAAGCATTTGATCAGTTTAGTATACCGGGGTACAGGGCCGTGTCCTGTTTGTCCCACTCACGACACACAGGGGGGGTTGCAGTTTATGCTGGGAACTCGGTTGCCTTGAAGGTGATTCTAAACGAGTCGCTGGAAGGCAACTGGTTTTTGGGGTTTACTGTGACTCGAGGCATGGCGGCTGCAAACTATGGCGTTCTGTATCACTCACCTAGTTCAAGTGACTCACGATTTGTCGAAATTCTGGAGGACTGGTTAGACAGATTTCTAGATTTTGGCAAGCGTAATGTCTTGGTTGGAGACTTCAACATTGATTGGTTCAATGATGTGAGGTCCGAAAAATTGAAGAAACTTATGGACTCGGTGTGCCTGAAGCAGAAGGTTAGTGCAGCTACCCGTATTACGAAGAATAGCAGGACATTGATTGACCATGTGTACTGCAACACAGACTCAATTAGCGTGGTAACAGATGCTTGTGCAAAAATATCTGATCATGAAACTTTGCTTTTAAACTTGAATGATGAACGTTTCAGGACAGTTCAAAAACAAGTTAAATGCTGGAATAGGTACTCTAAAGAGGGTCTTTGTCAGGCAGTCACTTTGGGTCTACAGAGGGAAACTATAAATTTCCATGAAGCTGCAGATCTATTGAAGGATACACTAGAGAGTGCTATGAATAGTTTAGTTTATGAAAGGTCCGTGGAGACTAGATACTCTGGCAGATGGTATACGTTGGCTCTGGAACGTCTAAAGCGGAAAAGAGACAAAGTGTACAAAAAATTTGTTCGGACTAATCTGGCTTCACATTGGTGTGAGTACACTAAGCTAAGAAACGAGTACAGTAGGTCTTTAAAAACTACTCGTGAGGAATACTTCAATAGGGAAATTAGCAAGCATCAGGGTGATAGTAGGGAACTTTGGAAACTTCTTAAAAGCATGTTGAAACCCGACGAGAATACAGCTTCATGTGTGAAATTCGATAATTTCAAGTCCGATGAGGCGGTGATCGCAGCAGGGTTCAACAACTTTTTTGTGAATAGCGTCACACTTGTTAACAGCAACATTCCGACGGTAGACGAACCAGTCGAGCTGAGACAAGTTGATGCTCCCAGGCATAGATTTTCTTTTCAACCAATAGACATGAGCAAGCTTAGGCAGATATGTTTTGACCTGACCAAAACGGCAGGAATAGGGAATGTAAATGCAAAAACTTTGCAGGATTGCTTTCATGTAGCGGGGGAGACGCTCCTGGATTTGATTAACCAATCGATGGAGAGGGGTGTTTTTCCGGAGACATGGAAGGAGTCATTGGTTGTACCTATTCCAAAGCTGACTGGAGCTATCAAAGCGGAAGAGTTCCGCCCCATCAACATGCTTCACACTGTCGAAAAGGTCCTGGAGGTTGTTATCAAAGACCAATTGGTGCAATACCTGGACCAGACCGGCCTGCTGGCCCGGGAGCAGTCGGGATATCGGGAAGGACATTCCTGTGAAACCGCACTGAACCTGGTGCTTGCGAAGTGGAAGGGGTTGATGGACAGTGGACAGCCGGTGCTTGCAGTTTTCTTGGATCTAAAGCGGGCATTTGAAACAATATCGAGACCCTTGTTGCTCACAACACTTCGACGATTCGGTATTGAGGGGAAGGAACTCAGTTGGTTCAGCGATTATCTGACAGGTAGAACCCAGAGGACAATTTTCAAAAAATCTGTTTCAGATCCCATTGAAAACACCCTTGGGGTTCCACAAGGAAGTGTTCTTGGACCAATTTTGTTTATCATGTATATAAATGACATGAAGCAGGTCTTACGTTCCTGCGAGATAAATCTTTTTGCTGATGACACAGTAATATTTATATCGCGAAAGGACGTGAAACAGGCAGAGTCCCTTTTAAATGCAGACTTGGTGGCTCTGGATGGCTGGTTGAAATACAAGAAACTCGCATTAAACATTAGTAAAACACACTACATGGTGATGTCGAGGAGGGAGTGGATCGGCCAGCTTTCCATTGCCATCAACACGGAACCAATTGACCGAGTCTCCCAGGTGAAATATTTGGGAGTCATTCTTGACGACGGACTTACATTCAGTGCACATATTGATGGGGTCATCGCTAAGGTGGCAAAGAAGTGTGGGGTGATAAGTAGACTGGGGAACAACCTAAATTTTTTTGGGAAAGTTCACCTCTACAAATCCATTATCTCACCACATTTTGATTTTTGTCCATCAATATTGTTCCTCGGCAATCGGACACAGCTCAAAAGGTTGCAAAAAGTGCAAAATAGGGTAATGAGGTTAGTGTTGTGTTGTAGTCGGTACACGCCGTCTGCTGTTATGCTGGATGTCCTGCAATGGATGTCGGTAGAGCAGCGGATAGTGTATCAGACTATGATACTAATATTCAAACTCCTGAGGGGCTTATTACCGGGGTACCTTGGAGAAAGAGTAGTTAGGGGTTCTGACGTTCACCGGTACAACACTCGAAGGGCTCATGATCCTAGAACGTCGAACTTTTCAACAGTATTTGCCAGAAATTCTTTGTTTTGTAAAGGTATACAATGGTATCACAGCATGCCTAGAGAGATTGCCGAGGCTGCAAACGTTCGCGAGTTCAAGCGCTTGTGTGCCGTGTACGTTAAGCAGGTTGTTAAGTAGCACCCAGTAGAATGTGCAATGTCTCGTAGTTGTCTTTTGTGAAAATTTAATGTTTGTAAGCATCGCACTTGTCATCACGATCTCACAGATGATGATGATGAGATTTTTGTTTTGCAAATTTAAATGTAAATAAAAAAAAATGGAACAACATATCTTTGAGACACGCGCGCGTAAAAGTGGAAATTTGAAGTTGATCTTTCTGTAGGAACTGCATCAGTCGCTCTTGTGCAATCACGTGGCAGGCGCCTCGAATTCATCCATTGATGATATTTTCGACGTGACCAACTGTTTCACGGATAAGGTTTGCTTAATTTGCCAATCCTGGAAAGTGGTAACTCCCCTCCATATGTTGGATAAGGGAGATAACGGCTACACGAATAGGAGAGAGCATTTTTTGGCCGTGCACTCCGGAGAGCGGTTCCACGACTCCTGTCTTATGGAAGTTGTGCTAACCGCTGTACGCAAGGAAAAGAGAGCTGACTGGTCTTTTTCGTGAAGGGTCACTTTGATCCCACCACTTCGTGATTTGCTATAAAGTTTAAACAAATATCTTTTGATAACTCCGCCATTCTCAAACCTGTGTTGGGGTAAGAGGTGGGACTCATCACAAAAAAAAAAATTCCAACCACATCCAAACACTTTTGATGATGCTTCGAAGCACTTTCGACGTAATTCCAACCACATCCAAACACTTTTGATGATGCTTCAAGCACTTTCTACGTAATTCCAACCACATCCAAACACTTTTGATGATGCTTCGAAGCACTTTCTACGTAATTCCAACCACATCCAAACACTTTTGATGATGCTTCGAAGCACTTTCGACGTAATTCCAACCACATCCAAACACTTTTGATGATGCTTCGAAGCACTTTCTACGTAATTCCAACCACATCCAAACATTTTTGATGATGCTTCGAAGCACTTTCTACGTAATTCCAACTACATCCAAACACTTTTGATGATGCTTCGAAGCACTTTCGACGTAATTCCAACCACGTCCAAACACTTTTGGTGATGCTTCGAAGCACTTTCTACGTAATTCCAACCACATCCAAACACTTTTGATGATGCTTCGAAGCACTTTCGACGTAATTCCAACCACATCCAAACACTTTTGATGATGCTTCGAAGCACTTTCTACGTAATTCCAACCACATCCAAACACTTTTGATGATGCTTCGAAGCACTTTCTACGTAATTCCAACCACATCCAAACACTTTTGATGATGCTTCGAAGCACTTTCTACGTAATTCCAACCACATCCAAACACTTTTGATGATGCTTCGAAGCACTTTCGACGTAATTCCAACCACATCAAAACACTTTTGATGATGCTTCGAAGCACTTTCCACGTAATTCCAACCACGTCCAAACACTTTTGGTGATGCTTCGAAGCACTTTCTACGTAATTCCAACCACATCCAAACACTTTTGATGATGCTTCGAAGCACTTTCGACGTAATTCCAACCACATCCAAACACTTTTGATGATGCTTCGAAGCACTTTCTACGTAATTCCAACCACATCCAAACACTTTTGATGATGCTTCGAAGCACTTTCTACGTAATTCCAACCACATCCAAACACTTTTGATGATGCTTCGAAGCACTTTCCACGTAATTCCAACCACATCCAAACACTTTTGATGATGCTTCGAAGCTATGTCGACGTAATTCCAACCACATCCAAACACTTTTGATGATGCTTCGAAGCACTTTCTACGTAATTCCAACCACATCCAAACATTTTTGATGATGCTTCGAAGCACTTTCTACGTAATTCCAACCACATCCAAACACTTTTGATGATGCTTCGAAGCACTTTCGACGTAATTCCAACCACGTCCAAACACTTTTGGTGATGCTTCGAAGCACTTTCTACGTAATTCCAACCACATCCAAACACTTTTGATGATGCTTCGAAGCACTTTCGACGTAATTCCAACCACATCCAAACACTTTTGGTGATGCTTCGAAGCTATGTCGACGTAATTCCAACCACATCCAAACACTTTTGATGATGCTTCGAAGCACTTTCTACGTAATTCCAACCACATCCAAACACTTTTGATGATGCTTCGAAGCACTTTCTACGTAATTCCAACCACATCCAAACACTTTTGATGATGCTTCGAAGCACTTTCGACGTAATTCCAACCACGTCCAAACACTTTTGGTGATGCTTCGAAGCACTTTCGACGTAATTCCAACCACATCAAAACACTTTTGATGATGCTTCGAAGCACTTTCCACGTAATTCCAACCACGTCCAAACACTTTTGGTGATGCTTCGAAGCACTTTCTACGTAATTCCAACCACATCCAAACACTTTTGATGATGCTTCGAAGCACTTTCGACGTAATTCCAACCACATCCAAACACTTTTGATGATGCTTCGAAGCACTTTCTACGTAATTCCAACCACATCCAAACACTTTTGATGATGCTTCGAAGCACTTTCTACGTAATTCCAACCACATCCAAACACTTTTGATGATGCTTCGAAGCACTTTCGACGTAATTCCAACCACATCAAAACACTTTTGATGATGCTTCGAAGCACTTTCCACGTAATTCCAACCACGTCCAAACACTTTTGGTGATGCTTCGAAGCACTTTCTACGTAATTCCAACCACATCCAAACACTTTTGATGATGCTTCGAAGCACTTTCTACGTAATTCCAACCACATCCAAACACTTTTGATGATGCTTCGAAGCACTTTCCACGTAATTCCAACCACATCCAAACACTTTTGATGATGCTTCGAAGCTATGTCGACGTAATTCCAACCACATCCAAACACTTTTGATGATGCTTCGAAGCACTTTCTACGTAATTCCAACCACATCCAAACACTTTTGATGATGCTTCGAAGCACTTTCGACGTAATTCCAACCACATCCAAACACTTTTGATGATGCTTCGAAGCACTTTCTACGTAATTCCAACCACATCCAAACACTTTTGATGATGCTTCGAAGCACTTTCTACGTAATTCCAACCACATCCAAACACTTTTGATGATGCTTCGAAGCACTTTCCACGTAATTCCAACCACATCCAAACACTTTTGATGATGCTTCGAAGCTATGTCGACGTAATTCCAACCACATCCAAACACTTTTGATGATGCTTCGAAGCACTTTCTACGTAATTCCAACCACATCCAAACATTTTTGATGATGCTTCGAAGCACTTTCTACGTAATTCCAACCACATCCAAACACTTTTGATGATGCTTCGAAGCACTTTCGACGTAATTCCAACCACGTCCAAACACTTTTGGTGATGCTTCGAAGCACTTTCTACGTAATTCCAACCACATCCAAACACTTTTGATGATGCTTCGAAGCACTTTCGACGTAATTCCAACCACATCCAAACACTTTTGGTGATGCTTCGAAGCAATTTCTACGTAATTCCAACCACATCCAAACACTTTTGATGATGCTTCGAAGCACTTTCTACGTAATTCCAACCACATCCAAACACTTTTGATGATGCTTCGAAGCACTTTCTACGTAATTCCAACCACATCCAAACACTTTTGATGATGCTTCGAAGCACTTTCTACGTAATTCCAACCACATCCAAACACTTTTGATGATGCTTCGAAGCACTTTCGACGTAATTCCAACCACATCAAAACACTTTTGATGATGCTTCGAAGCACTTTCCACGTAATTCCAACCACGTCCAAACACTTTTGGTGATGCTTCGAAGCACTTTCTACGTAATTCCAACCACATCCAAACACTTTTGATGATGCTTCGAAGCACTTTCGACGTAATTCCAACCACATCCAAACACTTTTGATGATGCTTCGAAGCACTTTCTACGTAATTCCAACCACATCCAAACACTTTTGATGATGCTTCGAAGCACTTTCTACGTAATTCCAACCACATCCAAACACTTTTGATGATGCTTCGAAGCACTTTCCACGTAATTCCAACCACATCCAAACACTTTTGATGATGCTTCGAAGCTATGTCGACGTAATTCCAACCACATCCAAACACTTTTGATGATGCTTCGAAGCATTTTCTACGTAATTCCAACCACATCCAAACACTTTTGATGATGCTTCGAAGCACTTTCTACGTAATTCCAACCACATCCAAACACTTTTGATGATGCTTCGAAGCACTTTCCACGTAATTCCAACCACATCCAAACACTTTTGATGATGCTTCGAAGCACTTTCGACGTAATTCCAATCACATCCAAACACTTTTGATGATGCTTCGAAGCACTTTCCACGTAATTCCAACCACATCCAAACACTTTTGATGATGCTTCGAAGCTATGTCGACGTAATTCCAACCACATCCAAACACTTTTGATGATGCTTCGAAGCACTTTCCACGTAATTCCAACCACATCCAAACACTTTTGATGATGCTTCGAAGCACTTTCTACGTAATTCCAACCACATCCAAACACTTTTGATGATGCTTCGAAGCACTTTCCACGTAATTCCAACCACATCCAAACACTTTTGATGATGCTTCGAAGCACTTTCCACGTAATTCCAACCACATCCAAACACTTTTAATAATGCTTCGAAGCACTTTCTACGTAATTCCAACCACATCCAAACTCTTTTGATGATGCTTCGAAGCACTTTCTACGTAATTCCAACCACATCCAAACACTTTTGATGATGCTTCGAAGCACTTTCTACGTAATTCCAACCACATCCAAACACTTTTAATGATGCTTCAAAGCACTTTCTACGTAATTCCAACCACATCCAAACACTTTTAATGATGCTTCGAAGCACTTTCTACGTAATTCCAACCACATCCAAACACTTTTAATAATGCTTCGAAGCACTTTCTACGTAATTCCAACCACATCCAAACACTTTTGATGATGCTTCGAAGCACTTTCCACGTAATTCCAACCACATCCAAACACTTTTGATGATGCTTCGAAGCTATGTCGACGTAATTCCAACCACATCCAAACACTTTTGATGATGCTTCGAAGCACTTTCCACGTAATTCCAACCACATCCAAACACTTTTGATGATGCTTCGAAGCACTTTCTACGTAATTCCAACCACATCCAAACACTTTTGATGATGCTTCGAAGCACTTTCGACGTAATTCCAACCACGTCCAAACACTTTTGGTGATGCTTCGAAGCACTTTCTACGTAATTCCAACCACATCCAAACACTTTTGATGATGCTTCGAAGCACTTTCGACGTAATTCCAACCACATCCAAACACTTTTGGTGATGCTTCGAAGCACTTTCTACGTAATTCCAACCACATCCAAACACTTTTGATGATGCTTCGAAGCACTTTCGACGTAATTCCAACCACATCCAAACACTTTTGATGATGCTTCGAAGCACTTTCTACGTAATTCCAACCACATCCAAACACTTTTGATGATGCTTCGAAGCACTTTCTACGTAATTCCAACCACATCCAAACACTTTTGATGATGCTTCGAAGCACTTTCCACGTAATTCCAACCACATCCAAACACTTTTGATGATGCTTCGAAGCTATGTCGACGTAATTCCAACCACATCCAAACACTTTTGATGATGCTTCGAAGCACTTTCTACGTAATTTCAACCACATCCAAACATTTTTGATGATGCTTCGAAGCACTTTCTACGTAATTCCAACCACATCCAAACACTTTTGATGATGCTTCGAAGCACTTTCGACGTAATTCCAACCACGTCCAAACACTTTTGGTGATGCTTCGAAGCACTTTCTACGTAATTCCAACCACATCCAAACACTTTTGATGATGCTTCGAAGCACTTTCGACGTAATTCCAACCACATCCAAACACTTTTGATGATGCTTCGAAGCACTTTCTACGTAATTCCAACCACATCCAAACACTTTTGATGATGCTTCGAAGCACTTTCTACGTAATTCCAACCACATCCAAACACTTTTGATGATGCTTCGAAGCACTTTCGACGTAATTCCAACCACATCCAAACACTTTTGATGATGCTTCGAAGCACTTTCTACGTAATTCCAACCACATCCAAACACTTTTGATGATGCTTCGAAGCACTTTCTACGTAATTCCAACCACATCCAAACACTTTTGATGATGCTTCGAAGCACTTTCCACGTAATTCCAACCACATCCAAACACTTTTGATGATGCTTCGAAGCTATGTCGACGTAATTCCAACCACATCCAAACACTTTTGATGATGCTTCGAAGCACTTTCCTCGTAATTCCAACCACATCCAAACACTTTTGATGATGCTTCGAAGCACTTTCTACGTAATTCCAACCACATCCAAACACTTTTGATGATGCTTCGAAGCACTTTCTACGTAATTCCAACCACATCCAAACACTTTTGATGATGCTTCGAAGCACTTTCTACGTAATTCCAACCACATCCAAACACTTTTGATGATGCTTCGAAGCACTTTCTACGTAATTCCAACCACATCCAAACACTTTTGATGATGCTTCGAAGCACTTTCTACGTAATTCCAACCACATCCAAACACTTTTGATGATGCTTCGAAGCACTTTCGACGTAATTCCAACCACGTCCAAACACTTTTGGTGATGCTTCGAAGCACTTTCTACGTAATTCCAACCACATCCAAACACTTTTGATGATGCTTCGAAGCACTTTCTACGTAATTCCAACCACATCCAAACACTTTTGATGATGCTTCGAAGCACTTTCTACGTAATTCCCACCACATCCAAACACTTTTGATGATGCTTCGAAGCACTTTCTACGTAATTCCAACCACATCCAAACACTTTTGATGATGCTTCGAAGCACTTTCTACGTAATTCCAACCACATCCAAACACTTTTGATGATGCTTCGAAGCACTTTCTACGTAATTCCAACCACATCCAAACACTTTTGATGATGCTTCGAAGCACTTTCTACGTAATTCCAACCACATCCAAACACTTTTGATGATGCTTCGAAGCACTTTCTACGTAATTCCAACCACATCCAAACACTTTTGATGATGCTTCGAAGCACTTTCGACGTAATTCCAACCACATCCAAACACTTTTGATGATGCTTCGAAGCACTTTCTACGTAATTCCAACCACATCCAAACACTTTTGATGATGCTTCGAAGCACTTTCTACGTAATTCCAACCACATCCAAACACTTTTGATGATGCTTCGAAGCACTTTCTACGTAATTCCAACCACATCCAAACACTTTTGATGATGCTTCGAAGCACTTTCGACGTAATTCCAACCACGTCCAAACACTTTTGGTGATGCTTCGAAGCACTTTCTACGTAATTCCAACCACATCCAAACACTTTTGATGATGCTTCGAAGCACTTTCTACGTAATTCCAACCACATCCAAACACTTTTGATGATGCTTCGAAGCACTTTCTACGTAATTCCAACCACATCCAAACACTTTTGATGATGCTTCGAAGCACTTTCTACGTAATTCCAACCACATCCAAACACTTTTGATGATGCTTCGAAGCTATGTCGACGTAATTCCAACCACATCCAAACACTTTTGATGATGCTTCGAAGCACTTTCTACGTAATTCCAATCACATCCAAACACTTTTGATGATGCTTCGAAGCACTTTCTACGTAATTCCAATCACATCCAAACACTTTTGATGATGCTTCGAAGCACTTTCTACGTAATTCCAACCACATCCAAACACTTTTGATGATGCTTCGAAGCACTTTCGACGTAATTCCAACCACATCCAAACACTTTTGATGATGCTTCGAAGCACTTTCGACGTAATTCCAACCACGTCCAAACACTTTTGGTGATGCTTCGAAGCACTTTCTACGTAATTCCAACCACATCCAAGCACTTTTGATGATGCTTCGAAGCACTTTCTACGTAATTCCAACCACATCCAAACACTTTTGATGATGCTTCGAAGCACTTTCGACGTAATTCCAACCACGTCCAAACACTTTTAGTGATGCTTCGAAGCACTTTCTACGTAATTCCAACCATATCCAAACACTTTTAGTGATGCTTCGAAGCACTTTTTACGTAATTCCAACCACATCCAAACACATTTAGTGATGCTTCGAAGCACTTT
Organism: Anopheles coustani; assembly: GCF_943734705.1. Classification (NCBI taxonomy): domain Eukaryota; kingdom Metazoa; phylum Arthropoda; class Insecta; order Diptera; family Culicidae; genus Anopheles; species Anopheles coustani. The sequence continues at coordinate 172,199 of NW_026525383.1, forward strand.
CTACGTAATTAAAACCACATCCAAACACATTTAGTGATGCTTCGAAGCACTTTCTACGTAATTCCAACCACATCCAAACACTTTTAGTGATGCTTCGAAGCACTTTCTACGTAATTCCAACCACATCCAAACACTTTTGATGATGCTTCGAAGCACTTTCTACGTAATTCCAACCACATCCAAACACTTTTAGTGATGCTTCGAAGCACTTTCTAGGTAATTCCAACCACATCCAAACACTTTTAGTGATGCTTCGAAGCACTTTCTACGTAATTCCAACCACATCCAAACACATTTAGTGATGCTTCGAAGCACTTTCTAGGTAATTCCAACCATATCCAAACACTTTTAGTGATGCTTCGAAGCACTTTCTACGTAATTCCAACCACATCCAAACACCTTTGGTGATGCTTCGAAGCACTTTCTACGTAATTCCAACCACATCCAAACACATTTAGTGATGCTTCGAAGCACTTTCTAGGTAATTCCAACCATATCCAAACACTTTTAGTGATGCTTCGAAGCACTTTCTACGTAATTCCAACCACATCCAAACACCTTTGGTGATGCTTCGAAGCACTTTCTACGTAATTCCAACCATATCCAAAGACTTTTGGTGATGCTTCGAAGCACTTTTTACGTAATTCCAACCACATCCAAACACATTTAGTGATGCTTCGAAGCACTTTCTACGTAATTCCAACCATATCCAAACACTTTTAGTGATGCTTCGAAGCACTTTCTACGTAATTCCAACCACATCCAAACACTTTTAGTGATGCTTCGAAGCACTTTCTACGTAATTCCAACCACATCCAAACACTTTTAGTGATGCTTCGAAGCACTTTCTAGGTAATTCCAACCACATCCAAACACTTTTAGTGATGCTTCGAAGCACTTTCTACGTAATTCCAACCACATCCAAACACATTTAGTGATGCTTCGAAGCACTTTCTAGGTAATTCCAACCATATCCAAACACTTTTAGTGATGCTTCGAAGCACTTTCTACGTAATTCCAACCACATCCAAACACCTTTGGTGATGCTTCGAAGCACTTTCTACGTAATTCCAACCATATCCAAAGACTTTTGGTGATGCTTCGAAGCACTTTTTACGTAATTCCAACCACATCCAAACACATTTAGTGATGCTTCGAAGCACTTTCTACGTAATTCCAACCATATCCAAACACTTTTAGTGATGCTTCGAAGCACTTTCTACGTAATTCCAACCATATCCAAACACTTTTAGTGATGCTTCGAAGCACTTTTTACGTAATTCCAACCACATCCAAACACTTTTAGTGATGCTTCGAAGCACTTTCTACGTAATTCCAACCACATCCAAACACTTTTAGTGATGCTTCGAAGCACTTTCTACGTAATTCCAACCACATCCAAACACTTTTAGTGATGCTTCGAAGCACTTTCTACGTAATTCCAACCACATCCAAACACTTTTAGTGATGCTTCGAAGCACTTTCTACGTAATTCCAACCACATCCAAACACTTTTAGTGATGCTTCGAAGCACTTTCTACGTAATTCCAACCACATCCAAACACTTTTAGTGATGCTTCGAAGCACTTTCTACGTAATTCCAACCATATCCAAACACTTTTAGTGATGCTTCGAAGCACTTTTTACGTAATTCCAACCACATCCAAACACATTTAGTGATGCTTCGAAGCACTTTCTACGTAATTAAAACCACATCCAAACACATTTAGTGATGCTTCGAAGCACTTTCTACGTAATTCCAACCACATCCAAACACTTTTAGTGATGCTTCGAAGCACTTTCTACGTAATTCCAACCACATCCAAACACTTTTAGTGATGCTTCGAAGCACTTTCTACGTAATTCCAACCACATCCAAACACTTTTGATGATGCTTCGAAGCACTTTCGACGTAATTCCAACCACATCCAAACACTTTTGATGATGCTTCGAAGCACTTTCGACGTAATTCCAACCACGTCCAAACACTTTTGGTGATGCTTCGAAGCACTTTCTACGTAATTCCAACCACATCCAAGCACTTTTGATGATGCTTCGAAGCACTTTCTACGTAATTCCAACCACATCCAAACACTTTTGATGATGCTTCGAAGCACTTTCGACGTAATTCCAACCACGTCCAAACACTTTTGGTGATGCTTCGAAGCACTTTCTACGTAATTCCAACCACATCCAAACACTTTTAGTGATGCTTCGAAGCACTTTCTACGTAATTCCAACCATATCCAAACACTTTTAGTGATGCTTCGAAGCACTTTTTACGTAATTCCAACCACATCCAAACACATTTAGTGATGCTTCGAAGCACTTTCTACGTAATTAAAACCACATCCAAACACATTTAGTGATGCTTCGAAGCACTTTCTACGTAATTCCAACCACATCCAAACACTTTTAGTGATGCTTCGAAGCACTTTCTACGTAATTCCAACCACATCCAAACACTTTTGATGATGCTTCGAAGCACTTTCTACGTAATTCCAACCACATCCAAACACTTTTGATGATGCTTCGAAGCACTTTCGACGTAATTCCAACCACATCCAAACACTTTTGATGATGCTTCGAAGCACTTTCGACGTAATTCCAACCACGTCCAAACACTTTTGGTGATGCTTCGAAGCACTTTCTACGTAATTCCAACCACATCCAAGCACTTTTGATGATGCTTCGAAGCACTTTCTACGTAATTCCAACCACATCCAAACACTTTTGATGATGCTTCGAAGCACTTTCGACGTAATTCCAACCACGTCCAAACACTTTTGGTGATGCTTCGAAGCACTTTCTACGTAATTCCAACCACATCCAAACACCTTTGGTGATGCTTCGAAGCACTTTCTACGTAATTCCAACCACATCCAAACACTTTTAGTGATGCTTCGAAGCACTTTCTACGTAATTCCAACCATATCCAAACACTTTTAGTGATGCTTCGAAGCACTTTCTACGTAATTCCAACCATATCCAAACACTTTTAGTGATGCTTCGAAGCACTTTCTACGTAATTCCAACCATATCCAAACACTTTTAGTGATGCTTCGAAGCACTTTCTACGTAATTCCAACCACATCCAAACACTTTTAGTGATGCTTCGAAGCACTTTCTACGTAATTCCAACCATATCCAAACACTTTTAGTGATGCTTCGAAGCACTTACTACGTAATTCCAACCATATTCAAACACTTTTGGTGATGCTTCGAAGCACTTTTTACGTTATTCCAACCACATCCAAACACTTTTAGTGATGCTTCGAAGCACTTTCTACGTAATTCCAACCACATCCAAACACATTTAGTGATGCTTCGAAGCACTTTCTACGTAATTCCAACCATATCCAAACACTTTTAGTGATGCTTCGAAGCACTTTCTACGTAATTCCAACCATATCCAAACACTTTTAGTGATGCTTCGAAGCACTTTCTACGTAATTCCAACCACATCCAAACACTTTTAGTGATGCTTCGAAGCACTTTCTACGTAATTCCAACCACATCCAAACACTTTTAGTGATGCTTCGAAGCACTTTCTACGTAATTCCAACCACATCCAAACACTTTTAGTGATGCTTCGAAGCACTTTCTACGTAATTCCAACCACATCCAAACACTTTTAGTGATGCTTCGAAGCACTTTCTACGTAATTCCAACCACATCCAAACACTTTTAGTGATGCTTCGAAGCACTTTCTACGTAATTCCAACCACATCCAAACACTTTTAGTGATGCTTCGAAGCACTTTCTACGTAATTCCAACCATATCCAAACACTTTTAGTGATGCTTCGAAGCACTTTTTACGTAATTCCAACCACATCCAAACACATTTAGTGATGCTTCGAAGCACTTTCTACGTAATTAAAACCACATCCAAACACATTTAGTGATGCTTCGAAGCACTTTCTACGTAATTCCAACCACATCCAAACACTTTTAGTGATGCTTCGAAGCACTTTCTACGTAATTCCAACCACATCCAAACACTTTTAGTGATGCTTCGAAGCACTTTCTACGTAATTACAACCACATCCAAACACTTTTAGTGATGCTTCGAAGCACTTTCTACGTAATTCCAACCACATCCAAACACTTTTAGTGATGCTTCGAAGCACTTTCTACGTAATTCCAACCATATCCAAACACTTTTAGTGATGCTTCGAAGCACTTTTTACGTAATTCCAACCACATCCAAACACATTTAGTGATGCTTCGAAGCACTTTCTACGTAATTCCAACCACATCCAAACACATTTAGTGATGCTTCGAAGCACTTTCTACGTAATTCCAACCACATCCAAACACTTTTAGTGATGCTTCGAAGCACTTTCTACGTAATTCCAACCACATCCAAACACTTTTAGTGATGCTTCGAAGCACTTTCTACGTAATTCCAACCACATCCAAACACTTTTAGTGATGCTTCGAAGCACTTTCTACGTAATTCCAACCACATCCAAACACTTTTAGTGATGCTTCGAAGCACTTTCTACGTAATTCCAACCACATCCAAACACTTTTAGTGATGCTTCGAAGCACTTTCTACGTAATTCCAACCATATCCAAACACTTTTAGTGATGCTTCGAAGCACTTTCTACGTAATTCCAACCACATCCAAACACTTTTAGTGATGCTTCGACGCACTTTCTACGTAATTCCAACCATATCCAAACACTTTTGGTGATGCTTCGAAGCACTTTTTACGTAATTCCAACCACATCCAAACACATTTAGTGATGCTTCGAAGCACTTTCTACGTAATTCCAACCACATCCAAACACATTTAGTGATGCTTCGAAGCACTTTCTACGTAATTCCAACCATATCCAAACACTTTTAGTGATGCTTCGAAGCACTTTCTACGTAATTAAAACCACATCCAAACACTTTTAGTGATGCTTCGAAGCACTTTCTACGTAATTCCAACCACATCCAAACACTTTTAGTGATGCTTCGAAGCACTTTCTACGTAATTCCAACCACATCCAAACACTTTTAGTGATGCTTCGAAGCACTTTCTACGTAATTCCAACCACATCCAAACACTTTTAGTGATGCTTCGAAGCACTTTCTACGTAATTCCAACCATATCCAAACACTTTTAGTGATGCTTCGAAGCACTTTCTACGTAATTCCAACCACATCCAAACACTTTTAGTGATGCTTCGAAGCACTTTCTACGTAATTCCAACCACATCCAAACACTTTTAGTGATGCTTCGAAGCACTTTCTACGTAATTCCAACCACATCCAAACACTTTTAGTGATGCTTCGAAGCACTTTCTACGTAATTCCAACCACATCCAAACACTTTTAGTGATGCTTCGAAGCACTTTCTACGTAATTCCAACCATATCCAAACACTTTTAGTGATGCTTCGAAGCACTTTCTACGTAATTCCAACCACATCCAAACACTTTTAGTGATGCTTCGACGCACTTTCTACGTAATTCCAACCATATCCAAACACTTTTGGTGATGCTTCGAAGCACTTTTTACGTAATTCCAACCACATCCAAACACATTTAGTGAAGCTTCGAAGCACTTTCTACGTAATTCCAACCACATCCAAACACATTTAGTGATGCTTCGAAGCACTTTCTACGTAATTCCAACCACATCCAAACACTTTTAGTGATGCTTCGAAGCACTTTCTACGTAATTCCAACCACATCCAAACACTTTTAGTGATGCTTCGAAGCACTTTCTACGTAATTCCAACCATATCCAAACACTTTTAGTGATGCTTCGAAGCACTTTCTACGTAATTCCAACCACATCCAAACACTTTTAGTGATGCTTCGAAGCACTTTCTACGTAATTCCAACCACATCCAAACACTTTTAGTGATGCTTCGAAGCACTTTCTACGTAATTCCAACCACATCCAAACACTTTTAGTGATGCTTCGAAGCACTTTCTACGTAATTCCAACCACATCCAAACACTTTTAGTGATGCTTCGAAGCACTTTCTACGTAATTCCAACCATATCCAAACACTTTTAGTGATGCTTCGAAGCACTTTCTACGTAATTCCAACCACATCCAAACACATTTAGTGATGCTTCGAAGCACTTTCTACGTAATTCCAACCACATCCAAACACTTTTAGTGATGCTTCGAAGCACTTTCTACGTAATTCCAACCACATCCAAACACTTTTAGTGATGCTTCGACGCACTTTCTACGTAATTCCAACCATATCCAAACACTTTTGGTGATGCTTCGAAGCACTTTTTACGTAATTCCAACCACATCCAAACACATTTAGTGATGCTTCGAAGCACTTTCTACGTAATTCCAACCACATCCAAACACATTTAGTGATGCTTCGAAGCACTTTCTACGTAATTCCAACCATATCCAAACACTTTTAGTGATGCTTCGAAGCACTTTCTACGTAATTCCAACCACATCCAAACACTTTTAGTGATGCTTCGAAGCACTTTCTACGTAATTCCAACCATATCCAAACACTTTTGGTGATGCTTCGAAGCACTTTTTACGTAATTCCAACCACATCCAAACACATTTAGTGATGCTTCGAAGCACTTTCTACGTAATTCCAACCACATCCAAACACTTTTAGTGATGCTTCGAAGCACTTTCTACGTAATTCCAACCATATCCAAACACTTTTAGTGATGCTTCGAAGCACTTTCTACGTAATTCCAACCACATCCAAACACTTTTAGTGATGCTTCGAAGCACTTTCTACGTAATTCCAACCACATCCAAACACTTTTAGTGATGCTTCGAAGCACTTTCTACGTAATTCCAACCACATCCAAACACTTTTAGTGATGCTTCGAAGCACTTTCTACGTAATTCCAACCACATCCAAACACTTTTAGTGATGCTTCGAAGCACTTTCTACGTAATTCCAACCACATCCAAACACTTTTAGTGATGCTTCGAAGCACTTTCTACGTAATTCCAACCATATCCAAACACTTTTAGTGATGCTTCGAAGCACTTTCTACGTAATTCCAACCACATCCAAACACTTTTAGTGATGCTTCGACGCACTTTCTACGTAATTCCAACCATATCCAAACACTTTTGGTGATGCTTCGAAGCACTTTTTACGTAATTCCAACCACATCCAAACACATTTAGTGATGCTTCGAAGCACTTTCTACGTAATTCCAACCACATCCAAACACATTTAGTGATGCTTCGAAGCACTTTCTACGTAATTCCAACCATATCCAAACACTTTTAGTGATGCTTCGAAGCACTTTCTACGTAATTCCAACCACATCCAAACACTTTTAGTGATGCTTCGAAGCACTTTCTACGTAATTCCAACCACATCCAAACACTTTTAGTGATGCTTCGAAGCACTTTCTACGTAATTCCAACCACATCCAAACACTTTTAGTGATGCTTCGAAGCACTTTCTACGTAATTCCAACCACATCCAAACACTTTTAGTGATGCTTCGAAGCACTTTCTACGTAATTCCAACCATATCCAAACACTTTTGGTGATGCTTCGAAGCACTTTCTACGTAATTCCAACCACATCCAAACACTTTTAGTGATGCTTCGACGCACTTTCTACGTAATTCCAACCATATCCAAACACTTTTGGTGATGCTTCGAAGCACTTTTTACGTAATTCCAACCACATCCAAACACATTTAGTGATGCTTCGAAGCACTTTCTACGTAATTCCAACCACATCCAAACACATTTAGTGATGCTTCGAAGCACTTTCTACGTAATTCCAACCACATCCAAACACTTTTAGTGATGCTTCGACGCACTTTCTACGTAATTCCAACCATATCCAAACACTTTTGGTGATGCTTCGAAGCACTTTTTACGTAATTCCAACCACATCCAAACACTTTTAGTGATGCTTCGAAGCACTTACTACGTAATTCCAACCACATCCAAACACTTTTAGTGATGCTTCGAAGCACTTTCTACGTAATTCCAACCACATCCGAACACATTTAGTGATGCTTCGAAGCACTTTCTACGTAATTCCAACCACATCCAAACACCTTTGGTGATGCTTCGAAGCACTTTCTACGTAATTCCAACCATATCCAAACACTTTTAGTGATGCTTCGAAGCACTTTCTACGTAATTCCAACCACATCCAAACACTTTTAGTGATGCTTCGAAGCACTTTCTACGTAATTCCAACCACATCCAAACACTTTTAGTGATGCTTCGAAGCACTTTCTACGTAATTCCAACCACATCCAAACACTTTTAGTGATGCTTCGACGCACTTTCTACGTAATTCCAACCATATCCAAACACTTTTGGTGATGCTTCGAAGCACTTTTTACGTAATTCCAACCACATCCAAACACTTTTAGTGATGCTTCGACGCACTTTCTACGTAATTCCAACCATATCCAAACACTTTTGGTGATGCTTCGAAGCACTTTCTACGTAATTCCAACCACATCCGAACACATTTAGTGATGCTTCGAAGCACTTTCTACGTAATTCCAACCACATCCAAACACCTTTGGTGATGCTTCGAAGCACTTTCTACGTAATTCCAACCATATCCAAACACTTTTAGTGATGCTTCGAAGCACTTTCTACGTAATTCCAACCACATCCAAACACTTTTAGTGATGCTTCGAAGCACTTTCTACGTAATTCCAACCACATCCAAACACTTTTAGTGATGCTTCGAAGCACTTTCTACGTAATTCCAACCACATCCAAACACTTTTAGTGATGCTTCGAAGCACTTTCTACGTAATTCCAACCATATCCAAACACTTTTGGTGATGCTTCGAAGCACTTTTTACGTAATTCCAACCACATCCAAACACTTTTAGTGATGCTTCGAAGCACTTACTACGTAATTCCAACCATATTCAAACACTTTTGGTGATGCTTCGAAGCACTTTTTACGTAATTCCAACCACATCCAAACACTTTTAGTGATGCTTCGAAGCACTTTCTACGTAATTCCAACCACATCCAAACACATTTAGTGATGCTTCGAAGCACTTTCTACGTAATTCCAACCATATCCAAACACTTTTAGTGATGCTTCGAAGCACTTTCTACGTAATTCCAACCATATCCAAACACTTTTGGTGATGCTTCGAAGCACTTTTTACGTAATTCCAACCACATCCAAACACTTTTAGTGATGCTTCGAAGCACTTTCTACGTAATTCCAACCATATCCAAACACTTTTAGTGATGCTTCGAAGCACTTTCTACGTAATTCCAACCATATCCAAACACTTTTAGTGATGCTTCGAAGCACTTTCTACGTAATTCCAACCACATCCAAACACCTTTGGTGATGCTTCGAAGCACTTTCTACGTAATTCCAACCACATCCAAACACTTTTAGTGATGCTTCGAAGCACTTTTTACGTAATTCCAACCACATCCAAACACATTTAGTGATGCTTCGAAGCACTTTCTACGTAATTCCAACCACATCCAAACACATTTAGTGATGCTTCGAAGCACTTTCTACGTAATTCCAACCACATCCAAACACTTTTAGTGATGCTTCGACGCACTTTCTACGTAATTCCAACCATATCCAAACACTTTTGGTGATGCTTCGAAGCACTTTTTACGTAATTCCAACCACATCCAAACACTTTTAGTGATGCTTCGAAGCACTTACTACGTAATTCCAACCACATCCAAACACTTTTAGTGATGCTTCGAAGCACTTTCTACGTAATTCCAACCACATCCGAACACATTTAGTGATGCTTCGAAGCACTTTCTACGTAATTCCAACCACATCCAAACACCTTTGGTGATGCTTCGAAGCACTTTCTACGTAATTCCAACCATATCCAAACACTTTTAGTGATGCTTCGAAGCACTTTCTACGTAATTCCAACCACATCCAAACACTTTTAGTGATGCTTCGAAGCACTTTCTACGTAATTCCAACCACATCCAAACACATTTAGTGATGCTTCGAAGCACTTTCTACGTAATTCCAACCACATCCAAACACTTTTAGTGATGCTTCGACGCACTTTCTACGTAATTCCAACCATATCCAAACACTTTTGGTGATGCTTCGAAGCACTTTTTACGTAATTCCAACCACATCCAAACACTTTTAGTGATGCTTCGACGCACTTTCTACGTAATTCCAACCATATCCAAACACTTTTGGTGATGCTTCGAAGCACTTTCTACGTAATTCCAACCACATCCGAACACATTTAGTGATGCTTCGAAGCACTTTCTACGTAATTCCAACCACATCCAAACACCTTTGGTGATGCTTCGAAGCACTTTCTACGTAATTCCAACCATATCCAAACACTTTTAGTGATGCTTCGAAGCACTTTCTACGTAATTCCAACCACATCCAAACACTTTTAGTGATGCTTCGAAGCACTTTCTACGTAATTCCAACCACATCCAAACACTTTTAGTGATGCTTCGAAGCACTTTCTACGTAATTCCAACCACATCCAAACACTTTTAGTGATGCTTCGAAGCACTTTCTACGTAATTCCAACCACATCCAAACACTTTTAGTGATGCTTCGAAGCACTTTCTACGTAATTCCAACCACATCCAAACACTTTTAGTGATGCTTCGAAGCACTTTCTACGTAATTCCAACCACATCCAAACACTTTTAGTGATGCTTCGAAGCACTTTCTACGTAATTCCAACCACATCCAAACACTTTTAGTGATGCTTCGAAGCACTTTCTACGTAATTCCAACCATATCCAAACACTTTTGGTGATGCTTCGAAGCACTTTCTACGTAATTCCAACCACATCCAAACACTTTTAGTGATGCTTCGACGCACTTTCTACGTAATTCCAACCATATCCAAACACTTTTGGTGATGCTTCGAAGCACTTTTTACGTAATTCCAACCACATCCAAACACATTTAGTGATGCTTCGAAGCACTTTCTACGTAATTCCAACCACATCCAAACACATTTAGTGATGCTTCGAAGCACTTTCTACGTAATTCCAACCATATCCAAACACTTTTGGTGATGCTTCGAAGCACTTTTTACGTAATTCCAACCACATCCGAACACATTTAGTGATGCTTCGAAGCACTTTCTACGTAATTCCAACCACATCCAAACACCTTTGGTGATGCTTCGAAGCACTTTCTACGTAATTCCAACCATATCCAAACACTTTTAGTGATGCTTCGAAGCACTTACTACGTAATTCCAACCATATTCAAACACTTTTGGTGATGCTTCGAAGCACTTTTTACGTAATTCCAACCACATCCAAACACTTTTAGTGATGCTTCGAAGCACTTTCTACGTAATTCCAACCACATCCAAACACCTTTGGTGATGCTTCGAAGCACTTTCTACGTAATTCCAACCATATCCAAACACTTTTAGTGATGCTTCGAAGCACTTACTACGTAATTCCAACCATATTCAAACACTTTTGGTGATGCTTCGAAGCACTTTTTACGTAATTCCAACCACATCCGAACACATTTAGTGATGCTTCGAAGCACTTTCTACGTAATTCCAACCATATCCAAACACTTTTGGTGATGCTTCGAAGCACTTTTTACGTAATTCCAACCACATCCAAACACTTTTAGTGATGCTTCGAAGCACTTACTACGTAATTCCAACCATATTCAAACACTTTTGGTGATGCTTCGAAGCACTTTTTACGTAATTCCAACCACATCCAAACACTTTTAGTGATGCTTCGAAGCACTTTCTACGTAATTCCAACCACATCCAAACACATTTAGTGATGCTTCGAAGCACTTTCTACGTAATTCCAACCATATCCAAACACTTTTAGTGATGCTTCGAAGCACTTTCTACGTAATTCCAACCATATCCAAACACTTTTAGTGATGCTTCGAAGCACTTTCTACGTAATTCCAACCACATCCAAACACTTTTAGTGATGCTTCGAAGCACTTTCTACGTAATTCCAACCACATCCAAACACTTTTAGTGATGCTTCGAAGCACTTTTTACGTAATTCCAACCACATCCAAACACTTTTAGTGATGCTTCGAAGCACTTTCTACGTAATTCCAACCACATCCAAACACTTTTAGTGATGCTTCGAAGCACTTTCTACGTAATTCCAACCACATCCAAACACTTTTAGTGATGCTTCGAAGCACTTTCTACGTAATTCCAACCACATCCAAACACTTTTAGTGATGCTTCGAAGCACTTTCTACGTAATTCCAACCATATCCAAACACTTTTGGTGATGCTTCGAAGCACTTTCTACGTAATTCCAACCACATCCAAACACTTTTAGTGATGCTTCGACGCACTTTCTACGTAATTCCAACCATATCCAAACACTTTTGGTGATGCTTCGAAGCACTTTTTACGTAATTCCAACCACATCCAAACACATTTAGTGATGCTTCGAAGCACTTTCTACGTAATTCCAACCACATCCAAACACATTTAGTGATGCTTCGAAGCACTTTCTACGTAATTCCAACCATATCCAAACACTTTTGGTGATGCTTCGAAGCACTTTTTACGTAATTCCAACCACATCCGAACACATTTAGTGATGCTTCGAAGCACTTTCTACGTAATTCCAACCACATCCAAACACCTTTGGTGATGCTTCGAAGCACTTTCTACGTAATTCCAACCATATCCAAACACTTTTAGTGATGCTTCGAAGCACTTTCTACGTAATTCCAACCACATCCAAACACTTTTAGTGATGCTTCGAAGCACTTTCTACGTAATTCCAACCACATCCAAACACTTTTAGTGATGCTTCAAAGCACTTTCTACGTAATTCCAACCATATTCAAACACTTTTGGTGATGCTTCGAAGCACTTTTTACGTAATTCCAACCACATCCAAACACTTTTAGTGATGCTTCGAAGCACTTTCTACGTAATTCCAACCACATCCAAACACATTTAGTGATGCTTCGAAGCACTTTCTACGTAATTCCAACCATATCCAAACACTTTTAGTGATGCTTCGAAGCACTTTCTACGTAATTCCAACCATATCCAAACACTTTTAGTGATGCTTCGAAGCACTTTCTACGTAATTCCAACCACATCCAAACACTTTTAGTGATGCTTCGAAGCACTTTCTACGTAATTCCAACCACATCCAAACACTTTTAGTGATGCTTCGAAGCACTTTCTACGTAATTCCAACCACATCCAAACACTTTTAGTGATGCTTCGAAGCACTTTCTACGTAATTCCAACCACATCCAAACACTTTTAGTGATGCTTCGAAGCACTTTCTACGTAATTCCAACCACATCCAAACACTTTTAGTGATGCTTCGAAGCACTTTCTACGTAATTCCAACCACATCCAAACACTTTTAGTGATGCTTCGAAGCACTTTCTACGTAATTCCAACCACATCCAAACACTTTTAGTGATGCTTCGAAGCACTTTCTACGTAATTCCAACCACATCCAAACACTTTTAGTGATGCTTCGAAGCACTTTCTACGTAATTCCAACCACATCCAAACACTTTTAGTGATGCTTCGAAGCACTTTCTACGTAATTCCAACCACATCCAAACACTTTTAGTGATGCTTCGAAGCACTTTCTACGTAATTCCAACCACATCCAAACACTTTTAGTGATGCTTCGAAGCACTTTCTACGTAATTCCAACCACATCCAAACACTTTTAGTGATGCTTCGAAGCACTTTCTACGTAATTCCAACCACATCCAAACACTTTTAGTGATGCTTCGAAGCACTTTCTACGTAATTCCAACCACATCCAAACACTTTTAGTGATGCTTCGAAGCACTTTCTACGTAATTCCAACCACATCCAAACACATTTAGTGATGCTTCGAAGCACTTTCTACGTAATTCCAACCACATCCAAACACTTTTAGTGATGCTTCGAAGCACTTTCTACGTAATTCCAACCACATCCAAACACTTTTAGTGATGCTTCGAAGCACTTTCTACGTAATTCCAACCACATCCAAACACTTTTAGTGATGCTTCGAAGCACTTTCTACGTAATTCCAACCACATCCAAACACTTTTAGTGATGCTTCGAAGCACTTTCTACGTAATTCCAACCACATCCAAACACTTTTAGTGATGCTTCGAAGCACTTTTTACGTAATTCCAACCACATCCAAACACTTTTAGTGATGCTTCGAAGCACTTTCTACGTAATTCCAACCACATCCAAACACTTTTAGTGATGCTTCGAAGCACTTTCTACGTAATTCCAACCATATCCAAACACTTTTAGTGATGCTTCGAAGCACTTTCTACGTAATTCCAACCACATCCAAACACTTTTAGTGATGCTTCGACGCACTTTCTACGTAATTCCAACCATATCCAAACACTTTTGGTGATGCTTCGAAGCACTTTTTACGTAATTCCAACCACATCCAAACACATTTAGTGATGCTTCGAAGCACTTTCTACGTAATTCCAACCACATCCAAACACTTTTAGTGATGCTTCGAAGCACTTTCTACGTAATTCCAACCACATCCAAACACTTTTAGTGATGCTTCGAAGCACTTTCTACGTAATTCCAACCATATTCAAACACTTTTGGTGATGCTTCGAAGCACTTTTTACGTAATTCCAACCACATCCAAACACTTTTAGTGATGCTTCGAAGCACTTTCTACGTAATTCCAACCACATCCAAACACTTTTAGTGATGCTTCGAAGCACTTTCTACGTAATTCCAACCACATCCAAACACATTTAGTGATGCTTCGAAGCACTTTCTACGTAATTCCAACCATATCCAAACACTTTTAGTGATGCTTCGAAGCACTTTCTACGTAATTCCAACCATATCCAAATACTTTTAGTGATGCTTCGAAGCACTTTCTACGTAATTCCAACCACATCCAAACACTTTTAGTGATGCTTCGAAGCACTTTCTACGTAATTCCAACCACATCCAAACACTTTTAGTGATGCTTCGAAGCACTTTCTACGTAATTCCAACCAGATCCAAACACTTTTAGTGATGCTTCGAAGCACTTTCTACGTAATTCCAACCACATCCAAACACTTTTAGTGATGCTTCGAAGCACTTTCTACGTAATTCCAACCACATCCAAACACTTTTAGTGATGCTTCGAAGCACTTTCTACGTAATTCCAACCACATCCAAACACTTTTAGTGATGCTTCGAAGCACTTTCTACGTAATTCCAACCACATCCAAACACATTTAGTGATGCTTCGAAGCACTTTCTACGTAATTCCAACCACATCCAAACACTTTTAGTGATGCTTCGAAGCACTTTCTACGTAATTCCAACCACATCCAAACACTTTTAGTGATGCTTCGAAGCACTTTCTACGTAATTCCAACCACATCCAAACACTTTTAGTGATGCTTCGAAGCACTTTCTACGTAATTCCAACCACATCCAAACACTTTTAGTGATGCTTCGAAGCACTTTCTACGTAATTCCAACCACATCCAAACACTTTTAGTGATGCTTCGAAGCACTTTTTACGTAATTCCAACCACATCCAAACACATTTAGTGATGCTTCGAAGCACTTTCTACGTAATTCCAACCACATCCAAACACATTTAGTGATGCTTCGAAGCACTTTCTACGTAATTCCAACCACATCCAAACACATTTAGTGATGCTTCGAAGCACTTTCTACGTAATTCCAACCACATCCAAACACTTTTGGTGATGCTTCGAAGCACTTTTTACGTAATTCCAACCACATCCAAACACCTTTGGTGATGCTTCGAAGCACTTTCTACGTAATTCCAACCATATCCAAACACTTTTAGTGATGCTTCGAAGCACTTTCTACGTAATTCCAACCACATCCAAACACTTTTAGTGATGCTTCGAAGCACTTTCTACGTAATTCCAACCACATCCAAACACTTTTAGTGATGCTTCGAAGCACTTTCTACGTAATTCCAACCATATTCAAACACTTTTGGTGATGCTTCGAAGCACTTTTTACGTAATTCCAACCACATCCAAACACTTTTAGTGATGCTTCGAAGCACTTTCTACGTAATTCCAACCACATCCAAACACTTTTAGTGATGCTTCGAAGCACTTTCTACGTAATTCCAACCACATCCAAACACATTTAGTGATGCTTCGAAGCACTTTCTACGTAATTCCAACCATATCCAAACACTTTTAGTGATGCTTCGAAGCACTTTCTACGTAATTCCAACCATATCCAAATACTTTTAGTGATGCTTCGAAGCACTTTCTACGTAATTCCAACCATATCCAAACACTTTTAGTGATGCTTCGAAGCACTTTCTACGTAATTCCAACCACATCCAAACACTTTTAGTGATGCTTCGAAGCACTTTCTACGTTATTCCAACCACATCCAAACACTTTTAGTGATGCTTCGAAGCACTTTCTACGTAATTCCAACCACATCCAAACACTTTTAGTGATGCTTCGAAGCACTTTCTACGTAATTCCAACCACATCCAAACACTTTTAGTGATGCTTCGAAGCACTTTCTACGTAATTCCAACCATATCCAAACACTTTTAGTGATGCTTCGAAGCACTTTCTACGTAATTCCAACCATATCCAAACACTTTTAGTGATGCTTCGAAGCACTTTCTACGTAATTCCAACCACATCCAAACACTTTTAGTGATGCTTCGAAGCACTTTCTACGTAATTCCAACCACATCCAAACACTTTTAGTGATGCTTCGAAGCACTTTCTACGTAATTCCAACCACATCCAAACACTTTTAGTGATGCTTCGAAGCACTTTCTACGTAATTCCAACCACATCCAAACACTTTTGATGATGCTTCGAAGCACTTTCTACGTAATTCCAACCACATCCAAACACTTTTAGTGATGCTTCGAAGCACTTTCTACGTAATTCCAACCATATCCAAACACTTTTAGTGATGCTTCGAAGCACTTTCTACGTAATTCCAACCACATCCAAACACTTTTAGTGATGCTTCGAAGCACTTTCTACGTAATTCCAACCACATCCAAACACTTTTAGTGATGCTTCGAAGCACTTTCTACGTAATTCCAACCACATCCAAACACTTTTAGTGATGCTTCGAAGCACTTTCTACGTAATTCCAACCACATCCAAACACTTTTAGTGATGCTTCGACGCACTTTCTACGTAATTCCAACCATATCCAAACACTTTTGGTGATGCTTCGAAGCACTTTTTACGTAATTCCAACCACATCCAAACACATTTAGTGATGCTTCGAAGCACTTTCTACGTAATTCCAACCACATCCAAACACATTTAGTGATGCTTCGAAGCACTTTCTACGTAATTCCAACCATATCCAAACACTTTTAGTGATGCTTCGAAGCACTTTCTACGTAATTCCAACCATATCCAAACACTTTTAGTGATGCTTCGAAGCACTTTCTACGTAATTCCAACCATATCCAAACACTTTTAGTGATGCTTCGAAGCACTTTCTACGTAATTCCAACCACATCCAAACACTTTTAGTGATGCTTCGAAGCACTTTCTACGTAATTCCAACCACATCCAAACACTTTTAGTGATGCTTCGAAGCACTTTCTACGTAATTCCAACCACATCCAAACACTTTTAGTGATGCTTCGAAGCACTTTCTACGTAATTCCAACCACATCCAAACACTTTTAGTGATGCTTCGAAGCACTTTCTACGTAATTCCAACCATATCCAAACTCTTTTGGTGATGCTTCGAAGCACTTTCTACGTAATTCCAACCACATCCAAACACTTTTAGTGATGCTTCGACGCACTTTCTACGTAATTCCAACCATATCCAAACACTTTTGGTGATGCTTCGAAGCACTTTTTACGTAATTCCAACCACATCCAAACACATTTAGTGATGCTTCGAAGCACTTTCTACGTAATTCCAACCACATCCAAACACATTTAGTGATGCTTCGAAGCACTTTCTACGTAATTCCAACCATATCCAAACACTTTTAGTGATGCTTCGAAGCACTTTCTACGTAATTCCAACCATATCCAAACACTTTTAGTGATGCTTCGAAGCACTTTCTACGTAATTCCAACCACATCCAAACACTTTTAGTGATGCTTCGAAGCACTTTCTACGTAATTCCAACCACATCCAAACACTTTTAGTGATGCTTCGAAGCACTTTCTACGTAATTCCAACCATATCCAAACACTTTTGGTGATGCTTCGAAGCACTTTTTACGTAATTCCAACCACATCCAAACACTTTTAGTGATGCTTCGAAGCACTTTCAACGTAATTCCAACCATATCCAAACACATTTAGTGATCCTTCGAAGCACTTTCTACGTAATTCCAACCACATCCAAACACTTTTAGTGATGCTTCGACGCACTTTCTACGTAATTCCAACCACATCCAAACACTTTTAGTGATACTTCGAAGCACTTTCTACGTAATTCCAACCACATCCAAACACTTTTAGTGATGCTTCGAAGCACTTTTTACGTAATTCCAACCACATCCAAACACTTTTAGTGATGCTTCGAAGCACTTTCTACGTAATTCCAACCACATCCAAACACCTTTGGTGATTGTTCGAAGCACTTTCTACGTAATTCCAACCACATCCAAACACTTTTAGTGATGCTTCGAAGCACTTACTACGTAATTCCAACTATATCCAAACACATTTAGTGATGCTTCGAAGCACTTTCTACGTAATTCCAACCACATCCGAACACTTTTAGTGATGCTTCGAAGCACTTTCTACGTAATTCCAACCACATCCAAACACTTTTAGTGATGCTTCGAAGCACTTTCTACGTAATTCCAACCATATCCAAACACATTTAGTGATCCTTCGAAGCACTTTCTACGTAATTCCAACCACATCCAAACACTTTTAGTGATGCTTCGAAGCACTTTCTACGTAATTCCAACCATATCCAAACACTTTTAGTGATGCTTCGACGCACTTTCTACGTAATTCCAACCATATCCAAACACTATTAGTGATGTTTCGAAGCACTTTCTACGTAATTCCAACCACATCCAAACACTTTTAGTGATGCTTCGAAGCACTTTCTACGTAATTCCAACCATATCCAAACACTTTTAGTGATGCTTCGAAGCACTTTCTACGTAATTCCAACCATATCCAAACACTATTAGTGATGCTTCGAAGCACTTTCTACGTAATTCCAACCACATCCAAACACTTTTAGTGATGCTTCGAAGCACTTTCTACGTAATTCCAACCATATTCAAACACTTTTGGTGATGCTTCGAAGCACTTTCTACGTAATTCCAACCATATCCAAACACATTTAGTGATGCTTCGAAGCACTTTCTACGTAATTCCAACCACATCCAAACACTTTTAGTGATGCTTCGAAGCACTTACTACGTAATTCCAACCATATTCAAACACTTTTGGTGATGCTTCGAAGCACTTTTTACGTAATTCCAACCACATCCGAACACATTTAGTGATGCTTCGAAGCACTTTCTACGTAATTCCAACCATATCCAAACACATTTAGTGATCCTTCGAAGCACTTTCTACGTAATTCCAACCACATCCAAACACTTTTAGTGATGCTTCGAAGCACTTTCTACGTAATTCCAACCATATCCAAACACTATTAGTGATGCTTCGACGCACTTTCTACGTAATTCCAACCATATCCAAACACTATTAGTGATGTTTCGAAGCACTTTCTACGTAATTCCAACCACATCCAAACACTTTTAGTGATGCTTCGAAGCACTTTCTACGTAATTCCAACCATATCCAAACACTTTTAGTGATGCTTCGAAGCACTTTCTACGTAATTCCAACCATATCCAAACACTATTAGTGATGTTTCGAAGCACTTTCTACGTAATTCCAACCACATCCAAACACATTTAGTGATCCTTCGAAGCACTTTCTACGTAATTCCAACCACATCCAAACACTTTTAGTGATGCTTCGAAGCACTTTCTACGTAATTCCAACCACATCCAAACACATTTAGTGATCCTTCGAAGCACTTTCTACGTAATTCCAACCATATCCAAACACTTTTAGTGATGCTTCGAAGCACTTTCTACGTAATTCCAACCATATCCAAACACTATTAGTGATGTTTCGAAGCACTTTCTACGTAATTCCAACCACATCCAAACACTTTTAGTGATGCTTCGAAGCACTTTCTACGTGATTCCAACCATATCCAAACACTTTTGGTGATGCTTCGAAGCACTTTCTACGTAATTCCAACTATATCCAAACACATTTAGTGATGCTTCGAAGCACTTTCTACGTAATTCCAACCACATCCAAACACTTTTAGTGATGCTTCGAAGCACTTTCTACGTAATTCCAACCATATTCAAACACTTTTGGTGATGCTTCGAAGCACTTTCTACGTAATTCCAACCATATCCAAACACATTTAGTGATGCTTCGAAGCACTTTCTACGTAATTCCAACCACATCCAAACACTTTTAGTGATGCTTCGAAGCACTTACTACGTAATTCCAACCATATTCAAACACTTTTGGTGATGCTTCGAAGCACTTTTTACGTAATTCCAACCACATCCGAACACATTTAGTGATGCTTCGAAGCACTTTCTACGTAATTCCAACCATATCCAAACACATTTAGTGATCCTTCGAAGCACTTTCTACGTAATTCCAACCATATCCAAACACTTTTAGTGATGCTTCGAAGCACTTTCTACGTAATTCCAACCATATCCAAACACTATTAGTGATGTTTCGAAGCACTTTCTACGTAATTCCAACCACATCCAAACACATTTAGTGATGCTTCGAAGCACTTTCTACGTAATTCCAACCATATCCAAACACTTTTAGTGATGCTTCGAAGCACTTTCTACGTAATTCCAACCACATCCAAACACATTTAGTGATGCTTCGAAGCACTTTCTACGTAATTCCAACCACATCCAAACACCTTTGGTGATGCTTCGAAGCACTTTCTACGTAATTCCAACCATATCCAAACACATTTAGTGATCCTTCGAAGCACTTTCTACGTAATTCCAACCATATCCAAACACTTTTGGTGATGCTTCGAAGCACTTTTTACGTAAGTCCAACCACATCCAAACACTTTTAGTGATGCTTCGAAGCACTTTCTACGTAATTCCAACCACATCCAAACACTTTTAGTGATGCTTCGACGCACTTTCTACGTAATTCCAACCATATCCAAACACTTTTGGTGATGCTTCGAAGCACTTTTTACGTTATTCCAACCATATCCAAACACATTTAGTGATCCTTCGAAGCACTTTCTACGTAATTCCAACCACATCCAAACACATTTAGTGATCCTTCGAAGCACTTTCTACGTAATTCCAACCATATCTTAACACTTTTGGTGATGCTTCGAAGCACTTTTTACGTAATTCCAACCACATCCAAACACTTTTAGTGATGCTTCGAAGCACTTTCTACGTAATTCCAACCATATCCAAACACTTTTAGTGATGCTTCGAAGCACTTTCTACGTAATTCCAACCATATCCAAACACTATTAGTGATGCTTCGAAGCACTTTCTACGTAATTCCAACCACATCCAAACACTTTTAGTGATGCTTCGACGCACTTTCTACGTAATTATAACCATATCCAAACACTTTTAGTGATGCTTCGACGCACTTTCTACGTAATTCCAACCATATCCAAACACTTTTGGTGATGCTTCGAAGCACTTTCTACGTAATTCCAACTATATCCAAACACATTTAGTGATGCTTCGAAGCACTTTCTACGTAATTCCAACCACATCCAAACACTTTTAGTGATGCTTCGAAGCACTTTCTACGTAATTCCAACCATATCCAAACACTATTAGTGATGCTTCGAAGCACTTTCTACGTAACTCCAACCACATCCAAACACTATTAGTGATGCTTCGAAGCACTTTCTACGTAATTCCAACCACATCCAAACACTTTTAGTGATGCTTCGAAGCACTTTCTACGTAATTCCAACCATATTCAAACACTTTTGGTGATGCTTCGAAGCACTTTCTACGTAATTCCAACCATATCCAAACACATTTAGTGATGCTTCGAAGCACTTTCTACGTAATTCCAACCACATCCAAACACTTTTAGTGATGCTTCGAAGCACTTTCTACGTAATTCCAACCATATCCAAACACTTTTAGTGATGCTTCGAAGCACTTTCTACGTAATTCCAACCATATCCAAACACTATTAGTGATGTTTCGAAGCACTTTCTACGTAATTCCAACCACATCCAAACACATTTAGTGATCCTTCGAAGCACTTTCTACGTAATTCCAACCACATCCAAACACTTTTAGTGATGCTTCGAAGCACTTTCTACGTAATTCCAACCACATCCAAACACATTTAGTGATCCTTCGAAGCACTTTCTACGTAATTCCAACCATATCCAAACACTTTTAGTGATGCTTCGAAGCACTTTCTACGTAATTCCAACCATATCCAAACACTATTAGTGATGTTTCGAAGCACTTTCTACGTAATTCCAACCACATCCAAACACTTTTAGTGATGCTTCGAAGCACTTTCTACGTGATTCCAACCATATCCAAACACTTTTGGTGATGCTTCGAAGCACTTTCTACGTAATTCCAACTATATCCAAACACATTTAGTGATGCTTCGAAGCACTTTCTACGTAATTCCAACCACATCCAAACACTTTTAGTGATGCTTCGAAGCACTTTCTACGTAATTCCAACCATATTCAAACACTTTTGGTGATGCTTCGAAGCACTTTCTACGTAATTCCAACCATATCCAAACACATTTAGTGATGCTTCGAAGCACTTTCTACGTAATTCCAACCACATCCAAACACTTTTAGTGATGCTTCGAAGCACTTACTACGTAATTCCAACCATATTCAAACACTTTTGGTGATGCTTCGAAGCACTTTTTACGTAATTCCAACCACATCCGAACACATTTAGTGATGCTTCGAAGCACTTTCTACGTAATTCCAACCATATCCAAACACATTTAGTGATCCTTCGAAGCACTTTCTACGTAATTCCAACCATATCCAAACACTTTTAGTGATGCTTCGAAGCACTTTCTACGTAATTCCAACCATATCCAAACACTATTAGTGATGTTTCGAAGCACTTTCTACGTAATTCCAACCACATCCAAACACATTTAGTGATGCTTCGAAGCACTTTCTACGTAATTCCAACCATATCCAAACACTTTTAGTGATGCTTCGAAGCACTTTCTACGTAATTCCAACCACATCCAAACACATTTAGTGATGCTTCGAAGCACTTTCTACGTAATTCCAACCACATCCAAACACCTTTGGTGATGCTTCGAAGCACTTTCTACGTAATTCCAACCATATCCAAACACATTTAGTGATCCTTCGAAGCACTTTCTACGTAATTCCAACCATATCCAAACACTTTTGGTGATGCTTCGAAGCACTTTTTACGTAAGTCCAACCACATCCAAACACTTTTAGTGATGCTTCGAAGCACTTTCTACGTAATTCCAACCACATCCAAACACTTTTAGTGATGCTTCGACGCACTTTCTACGTAATTCCAACCATATCCAAACACTTTTGGTGATGCTTCGAAGCACTTTTTACGTTATTCCAACCATATCCAAACACATTTAGTGATCCTTCGAAGCACTTTCTACGTAATTCCAACCACATCCAAACACATTTAGTGATCCTTCGAAGCACTTTCTACGTAATTCCAACCATATCTTAACACTTTTGGTGATGCTTCGAAGCACTTTTTACGTAATTCCAACCATATCCAAACACATTTAGTGATCCTTCGAAGCACTTTCTACGTAATTCCAACCATATTCAAACACTTTTGGTGATGCTTCGAAGCACTTTCTACGTAATTCCAACCACATCCAAACACTTTTAGTGATGCTTCGAAGCACTTTTTACGTAATTCCAACCACATCCAAACACTTTTAGTGATGCTTCGACGCACTTTCTACGTAATTATAACCATATCCAAACACTTTTAGTGATGCTTCGACGCACTTTCTACGTAATTCCAACCATATCCAAACACTTTTGGTGATGCTTCGAAGCACTTTCTACGTAATTCCAACTATATCCAAACACATTTAGTGATGCTTCGAAGCACTTTCTACGTAATTCCAACCACATCCAAACACTTTTAGTGATGCTTCGAAGCACTTTCTACGTAATTCCAACCATATCCAAACACTATTAGTGATGCTTCGAAGCACTTTCTACGTAACTCCAACCACATCCAAACACTATTAGTGATGCTTCGAAGCACTTTCTACGTAATTCCAACCACATCCAAACACTTTTAGTGATGCTTCGAAGCACTTTCTACGTAATTCCAACCATATTCAAACACTTTTGGTGATGCTTCGAAGCACTTTCTACGTAATTCCAACCATATCCAAACACATTTAGTGATGCTTCGAAGCACTTTCTACGTAATTCCAACCACATCCAAACACTTTTAGTGATGCTTCGAAGCACTTACTACGTAATTCCAACCATATTCAAACACTTTTGGTGATGCTTCGAAGCACTTTTTACGTAATTCCAACCACATCCGAACACATTTAGTGATGCTTCGAAGCACTTTCTACGTAATTCCAACCATATCCAAACACATTTAGTGATCCTTCGAAGCACTTTCTACGTAACTCCAACCATATCCAAACACTATTAGTGATGTTTCGAAGCACTTTCTACGTAATTCCAACCACATCCAAACACATTTAGTGATGCTTCGAAGCACTTTCTACGTAATTCCAACCATATCCAAACACATTTAGTGATGCTTCGAAGCACTTTCTACGTAATTCCAACCACATCCAAACACTTTTAGTGATGCTTCGAAGCACTTTTTACGTAATTCCAACCACATCCGAACACATTTAGTGATGCTTCGAAGCACTTTCTACGTAATTCCAACCATATCCAAACACATTTAGTGATCCTTCGAAGCACTTTCTACGTAATTCCAACCATATCCAAACACTTTTAGTGATGCTTCGAAGCACTTTTTACGTAATTCCAACCATATCCAAACACATTTAGTGATCCTTCGAAGCACTTTCTACGTAATTCCAACCATATTCAAACACTTTTGGTGATGCTTCGAAGCACTTTCTACGTAATTATAACCATATCCAAACACTTTTAGTGATGCTTCGACGCACTTTCTACGTAATTCCAACCATATCCAAACACTTTTGGTGATGCTTCGAAGCACTTTCTACGTAATTCCAACTATATCCAAACACATTTAGTGATGCTTCGAAGCACTTTCTACGTAATTCCAACCACATCCAAACACTTTTAGTGATGCTTCGAAGCACTTACTACGTAATTCCAACCATATCCAAACACTTTTGGTGATGCTTCGAAGCACTTTCTACGTAATTCCAACTATATCCAAACACATTTAGTGATGCTTCGAAGCACTTTCTACGTAATTCCAACCACATCCAAACACTTTTAGTGATGCTTCGAAGCACTTTTTACGTAATTCCAACCACATCCAAACACTTTTAGTGATGCTTCGACGCACTTTCTACGTAATTATAACCATATCCAAACACTTTTAGTGATGCTTCGACGCACTTTCTACGTAATTCCAACCATATCCAAACACTTTTGGTGATGCTTCGAAGCACTTTCTACGTTATTCCAACTATATCCAAACACATTTAGTGATGCTTCGAAGCACTTTCTACGTAATTCCAACCACATCCAAACACTTTTAGTGATGCTTCGAAGCACTTTCTACGTAATTCCAATCACATCCAAACACTTTTGATGATGCTTCGAAGCACTTTCTACGTAATTCCAACCACATCCAAACACTTTTGATGATGCTTCGAAGCACTTTCTACGTAATTCCAACCTCATCCAAACACTTTTGATGATGCTTCGAAGCACTTTCTACGTAATTCCAATCACATCCAAACACTTTTGATGATGCTTCGAAGCACTTTCTACGTAATTCCAATCACATCCAAACACTTTTGATGATGCTTCGAAGCACTTTCTACGTAATTCCAACCACATCCAAACACTTTTGATGATGCTTCGAAGCACTTTCTACGTAATTCCAACCACATCCAAACACTTTTAGTGATGCTTCGAAGCACTTTTTACGTAATTCCAACCATATTCAAACACTTTTGGTGATGCTTCGAAGCACTTTCTACGTAATTCCAACCACATCCAAACACTTTTAGTGATGCTTCGAAGCACTTTCTACGTAATTCCAACCATATCCAAACACTATTAGTGATGCTTCGAAGCACTTTCTACGTAACTCCAACCACATCCAAACACTATTAGTGATGCTTCGAAGCACTTTCTACGTAATTCCAACCACATCCAAACACTTTTAGTGATGCTTCGAAGCACTTTCTACGTAATTCCAACCATATCCAAACACTTTTAGTGATGCTTCGACGCACTTTCTACGTAATTCCAACCATATCCAAACACTATTAGTGATGTTTCGAAGCACTTTCTACGTAATTCCAACCACATCCAAACACATTTAGTGATGCTTCGAAGCACTTACTACGTAATTCCAACTATATCCAAACACATTTAGTGATGCTTCGAAGCACTTTCTACGTAATTCCAACTATATCCAAACACATTTAGTGATGCTTCGAAGCACTTTCTACGTAATTCCAACCATATCCAAACACATTTAGTGATCCTTCGAAGCACTTTCTACGTAATTCCAACCACATCCAAACACTTTTGGTGATGCTTCGAAGCACTTTCTACGTAATTCCAACCACATCCAAACACTTTTAGTGATGCTTCGAAGCACTTTCTACGTAATTCCAACTATATCCAAACACATTTAGTGATGCTTCGAAGCACTTTCTACGTAATTCCAACTATATCCAAACACATTTAGTGATGCTTCGAAGCACTTTCTACGTAATTCCAACCATATCCAAACACTATTAGTGATGTTTCGAAGCACTTTCTACGTAATTCCAACCACATCCAAACACTTTTAGTGATGCTTCGAAGCACTTTTTACGTAATTCCAACCACATCCAAACACTTTTAGTGATGCTTCGACGCACTTTCTACGTAATTCCAACCATATCCAAACACTTTTGGTGATGCTTCGAAGCACTTTTTACGTAATTCCAACCACATCCAAACACTTTTAGTGATGCTTCGAAGCACTTTCAACGTAATTCCAACCATATCCAAACACATTTAGTGATCCTTCGAAGCACTTTCTACGTAATTCCAACCACATCCAAACACTTTTAGTGATGCTTCGACGCACTTTCTACGTAATTCCAACCACATCCAAACACTTTTAGTGATACTTCGAAGCACTTTCTACGTAATTCCAACTATATCCAAACACATTTAGTGATGCTTCGAAGCACTTTCTACGTAATTCCAACTATATCCAAACACATTTAGTGATGCTTCGAAGCACTTTTTACGTAATTCCAACCACATCCGAACACATTTAGTGATGCTTCGAAGCACTTTCTACGTAATTCCAACCATATCCAAACACTTTTGGTGATGCTTCGAAGCACTTTTTACGTAATTCCAACCACATCCAAACACTTTTAGTGATGCTTCGAAGCACTTTCAACGTAATTCCAACCATATCCAAACACATTTAGTGATCCTTCGAAGCACTTTCTACGTAATTCCAACCACATCCAAACACTTTTAGTGATGCTTCGAAGCACTTTCTACGTAATTCCAACTATATCCAAACACATTTAGTGATGCTTCGAAGCACTTTCTACGTAATTCCAACTATATCCAAACACATTTAGTGATGCTTCGAAGCACTTTCTACGTAATTCCAACCACATCCAAACACTTTTAGTGATGCTTCGAAGCACTTTTTACGTAATTCCAACCATATTCAAACACTTTTGGTGATGCTTCGAAGCACTTTCTACGTAATTCCAACCACATCCAAACACTTTTAGTGATGCTTCGAAGCACTTTCTACGTAATTCCAACCATATCCAAACACTTTTAGTGATGCTTCGACGCACTTTCTACGTAATTCCAACCATATCCAAACACTATTAGTGATGTTTCGAAGCACTTTCTACGTAATTCCAACCACATCCAAACACTTTTAGTGATGCTTCGAAGCACTTTTTACGTAATTCCAACCATATTCAAACACTTTTGGTGATGCTTCGAAGCACTTTTTACGTAATTCCAACCACATCCAAACACTTTTAGTGATGCTTCGAAGCACTTTCAACGTAATTCCAACCATATCCAAACACATTTAGTGATCCTTCGAAGCACTTTCTACGTAATTCCAACCACATCCAAACACTTTTAGTGATGCTTCGACGCACTTTCTACGTAATTCCAACCACATCCAAACACTTTTAGTGATACTTCGAAGCACTTTCTACGTAATTCCAACTATATCCAAACACATTTAGTGATGCTTCGAAGCACTTTCTACGTAATTCCAAACACATCCAAACACATTTAGTGATGCTTCGAAGCACTTTTTACGTAATTCCAACCACATCCGAACACATTTAGTGATGCTTCGAAGCACTTTCTACGTAATTCCAACATATCCAAACACTTTTGGTGATGCTTCGAAGCACTTTTTACGTAATTCCAACCACATCCAAACACTTTTAGTGATGCTTCGAAGCACTTTCAACGTAATTCCAACCATATCCAAACACATTTAGTGATCCTTCGAAGCACTTTCTACGTAATTCCAACCACATCCAAACACTTTTAGTGATGCTTCGAAGCACTTTCTACGTAATTCCAACTATATCCAAACACATTTAGTGATGCTTCGAAGCACTTTCTACGTAATTCCAACTATATCCAAACACATTTAGTGATGCTTCGAAGCACTTTCTACGTAATTCCAACCACATCCAAACACTTTTAGTGATGCTTCGAAGCACTTTTTACGTAATTCCAACCATATTCAAACACTTTTGGTGATGCTTCGAAGCACTTTCTACGTAATTCCAACCACATCCAAACACTTTTAGTGATGCTTCGAAGCACTTTCTACGTAATTCCAACCATATCCAAACACTTTTAGTGATGCTTCGACGCACTTTCTACGTAATTCCAACCATATCCAAACACTATTAGTGATGTTTCGAAGCACTTTCTACGTAATTCCAACCACATCCAAACACTTTTAGTGATGCTTCGAAGCACTTTTTACGTAATTCCAACCACATCCAAACACTTTTAGTGATGCTTCGACGCACTTTCTACGTAATTCCAACCATATCCAAACACTTTTGGTGATGCTTCGAAGCACTTTCTACGTAATTCCAACCACATCCAAACACTTTTAGTGATGCTTCGAAGCACTTTCTACGTAATTCCAACCATATCCAAACACTTTTTGGTGATGCTTCGAAGCACTTTCTACGTAATTCCAACCACATCCAAACACATTTAGTGATGCTTCGAAGCACTTTCTACGTAATTCCAACCATATCCAAACACTATTAGTGATGTTTCGAAGCACTTTCTACGTAATTCCAACCACATCCAAACACATTTAGTGATGCTTCGAAGCACTTTCTACGTAATTCCAACTATATCCAAACACATTTAGTGATGCTTCGAAGCACTTTCTACGTAATTCCAAACACATCCAAACACATTTAGTGATGCTTCGAAGCACTTTTTACGTAATTCCAACCACATCCGAACACATTTAGTGATGCTTCGAAGCACTTTCTACGTAATTCCAACCATATCCAAACACTTTTGGTGATGCTTCGAAGCACTTTTTACGTAATTCCAACCACATCCAAACACTTTTAGTGATGCTTCGAAGCACTTTCAACGTAATTCCAACCATATCCAAACACATTAGTGATCCTTCGAAGCACTTTCTACGTAATTCCAACCACATCCAAACACTTTTAGTGATGCTTCGAAGCACTTTCTACGTAATTCCAACTATATCCAAACACATTTAGTGATGCTTCGAAGCACTTTCTACGTAATTCCAACCACATCCAAACACTTTTAGTGATGCTTCGAAGCACTTTTTACGTAATTCCAACCATATTCAAACACTTTTGGTGATGCTTCGAAGCACTTTCTACGTAATTCCAACCACATCCAAACACTTTTAGTGATGCTTCGAAGCACTTTCTACGTAATTCCAACCATATCCAAACACTTTTAGTGATGCTTCGACGCACTTTCTACGTAATTCCAACCATATCCAAACACTATTAGTGATGTTTCGAAGCACTTTCTACGTAATTCCAACCACATCCAAACACTTTTAGTGATGCTTCGAAGCACTTTATACGTAATTCCAACCACATCCAAACACTTTTAGTGATGCTTCGACGCACTTTCTACGTAATTCCAACCATATCCAAACACTTTTGGTGATGCTTCGAAGCACTTTCTACGTAATTCCAACCACATCCAAACACTTTTAGTGATGCTTCGAAGCACTTTCTACGTAATTCCAACCATATCCAAACACTTTTGGTGATGCTTCGAAGCACTTTCTACGTAATTCCAACCACATCCAAACACATTTAGTGATGCTTCGAAGCACTTTCTACGTAATTCCAACCATATCCAAACACTATTAGTGATGTTTCGAAGCACTTTCTACGTAATTCCAACCACATCCAAACACATTTAGTGATGCTTCGAAGCACTTTCTACGTAATTCCAACCATATCCAAACACATTTAGTGATGCTTCGAAGCACTTTCTACGTAATTCCAACCACATCCAAACACTTTTAGTGATGCTTCGAAGCACTTACTACGTAATTCCAACCATATTCAAACACTTTTGGTGATGCTTCGAAGCACTTTTTACGTATTTCCAACCACATCCGAACACATTTAGTGATGCTTCGAAGCACTTTCTACGTAATTCCAACCATATCCAAACACATTTAGTGATCCTTC